>NW_020954953.1:26054915-26087968 GCF_900497805.2 Vombatus ursinus | reverse complement strand
GGGTAGAATTAGTGACTGTAACTTTCTGTGGGGTAGGAGTTGTGGTGGTCAAGATAGGGTACACCAAACTCTCCAGTTTAAGAAAGAATCCCTGGGGCAGCTAGGTGGCACAGTGGATAGAGCTCAAACCTTGGAGTCAGGAGGACCTGAGTTCAAATCTGGCCTCAGACACTTGACACTTATTAGCTGTGTGACACTGGGCAAGTCACTTAACCCTGATTGCCTCACCAAAAAAAAAAAATAATAATAAAAAATAAACAAACAAGAGAGAATCCCAATAGTGGTTCAAGGCACAAGTCTGCACAAGTCAAGGTTGTGAATAGAGGGAGACTGGTAGGGAAGGAATGCTAGGTGAGCACTTTAAAGATTAACATTTTCTGGTACTAATTTGTAAGACTTTCACCTGGTAGGGTTTTCTGCTTTTTGTTTTGTGGATTCAGCTGTAATTTCTCTGGACTATGGTGCATGATTCTTTGTTTTGAGAGTTTTTGAGAGTTTTAAAGAGACTTTGAGAGTTAATGGGGAGAAAGTATCTATTCTGTCATATTATTGCCCTCATAATTTAAGTCAGATAGGACATTTTTTTAAGTGTTCTTCATTGAACCCATTGCAGAGCCTTGTTCTGATACTTTAAAAAAGCTTTTTTTCTTAAAATCTAAATTGAGATGTTGCCAAGCTAATTAGTTAACAAGCCAGGTGAATATTGTGCCCATTTTAGACATCATGATATTAAGGCCATTGTTCCCCAAATCATAATGAATAATGCCTATTTTGTTTTGAATTTGCAGCAACTGGGACTTTGATATGAACAATGGCTTTCTTATTCTCTCACAAGCTTTTCCTGCCATATACCTCTTTGCAAGTGATTATTTTGATCTGTTTCTTTTCTCTCGGGTCATTAAACAGATCCAGGATATGGAATTCTTCCTCATACCCTTGCATCCATATACACAGTATCTGTACTCATTTCTCATGCATAAATTCACACCATATTCATAAACTTATAGTCTCATCTCCCTAGGAGTTCTACCTTTCATTGTTGTCTGCCTGGTGGAGGTATATCTCACAACAGCAGTTTTAGAATTCTAGCTGTCATTCACTGAATCCCTACATTCACTTATTTATTAAGCACCTTCTATGTATGAGACATTAAGGTGGGTAGAAGAGGGCTATAGGTATCCAGAAATATAGAAGCAATAGCCACTAAAGTGAGGGAGCTTGAGCAGTAGGAGCCAGAGGAAAAGTTCAAGAGAAAGGTCTGCATATCCTTCAGTGAGTTGGGTTTCTGGTAGAGAACAGTGAGGTAAAATTGGCGGGGGGGGGGGGGGGGGGGGGGGGGGGGGGGGAGGGGAACATTGATTAAATAATTCCCCTTCTCTTCTACCCCTCATATATACTACTCACACATTGGATTCTGGTCTCCTGACTACTTTTGGACAACTAATTCTTGTTCTCATATTCAGACTTATGAGTGAATGACCTGGAGAGCTATCTTACTTTATGCAAATGTACAATAAACAAGTTAATGGTGCCTGGCTATGTAACAATAATGATAATTACAGCTGACATTTCTATAGTGTTTTAGCATTTTCTGATAACAACACTTTGAGGTAATTAATGACATAATAACTGACATTACATAGCACGTTAGGGATTTCCTTTTTTTTTTTTTTAAGACAAAAATTTTATATGCTTTGTCTTGCTGAATCCTCACAACAACTCAGTGAGGGAAGTACTCCAGCTATTACTATACCCACTTGATAGATAAGCAAACTGAGGCTCAGAGAAGTAAAGGAATTTGTCTATACCATGTCTAAGCCCAGATTCAATTTCCCTCTTACTAACTCCCTCCAAAGTCAGACCCTTCTCTTTGAAATTACCTCTAGTTTACTTTGAATATGTCTTGTATGTGCAATGTTGCTTGCTTGTACCCATTTAGATTGTGATCTCTTTAACGGCAAGAATTGTTCCTGCCTTTTATTTTTTATCCCTAGCATTTAGCAAAAGGAAACACAGTAAGCACTTAATAAATGCTTGCTGATCTGATTTGACTCCAAAGGTCCAATACTCTTTCCACTGCTGTTTTCCAATAGTCTCTGCCCCAAGCTGAGAGTGGGAGCTAATGCCTCAGAAAGTTGGTAAGGGATAAAAGTGATTAAGTTTGGGATGGGGTAGGTAAGCCCTAGAACATATAGTCATAGAATCTTAAAGTTGCCTAAGACCTTAACAAGATTATCAAGTCCTATCAGTGTGTTCCTGGGAATTCCCACTTGGAACTACAAGAAACCACTTAATGTGGTAGTTAGGCCAAGTTGAAGAATGAATTAAATAGGCTTCTGTGGAACAGCTTGTAAAGCCAGCTATTGGCTAGTTCATTATTTTAATGGGAAAATGAAGTCCAAAGTCTACCTCCTTTACACCCCAAACCAAACAATACAAAGACTATTTCCTGTTCTGAGTTCCAAACAATTAATAACAATAAGAAAATGATGAACTTTTTGAGTTGATGACTATCATTGCTTGGTTTTCAATCCAGATTAAAGTGAGGAAAATGGTATGCCCTGAAATAGTACAGGAGTGGAAGTAGCTATGAGGCTTTTGCTATCCCCAAATTTTTGACAGATGTGTTCAAAGCTTGGAACATATACTATCTTTTGAGCTAGTGATATTTCACTGGATAGCCTAATAGCGTCGTTCAGTGATGCTTTAAAGGGAGAATGAAACCGTATTGACTTAAGAATGCTAGCAAACAATCAGAAAAACAGAAAGGAGAGGCAACATGCTTTTAAGGTATTCAAAAATGAAAAATACATTATGGTCATTTGTACAAGGTAGGTCATGGATAAAGATAAAATTGAAATTCCAAAGTATGTAATGCATAACAAGGAATGAGGAAGCTTAAAAAGACATAAGTAGATACCATAAAGCAGAACTCATTAAATAAATATAATCTCAGTGGGAATGACAGCAGTGTACTCCCGAAGATAAATTTCTCAAGACAAAACTCCTTGCTTCATACTTCAAAATCATTGCTATGACAAATCTGGTCTCAGAGCTATCATAACAATTCTCTTTGCTTATTTTTATATCTCAAAGTAGTTCATGTATGAAATGTCCTCCTTTTGAGTCTAAGAACATGGTTGTACTCACAATAAATGTTTAACCTACTCATCTTTTAAATCAATTATGTTACAAATAATTTCATGTGTGAAGACTGTAAAAGTTTTAAAAAAATACTAATCTTTCCTTATGAATCATAGTCAAATTTTACTTAGGAGAAAAACAACCAATAGCATTTCTATTCTAAGTGAAAAATATAAATTCATTAAGTGTGTTCTTTTGAAAGTCATCTAGTTGAAATAAGCCATCCAAAATCAATCATGAAATACTGGCCTCAAAGTCAGAAGACTTGGGCCCTACTTTGCACTTTACTAGTAGCTATGTGACCTTGGACAAGTCAATTTCTCTGAACTCCTGTTTCTCTTGTAAAACAGGGAAATAATTCTACTTGCGTAATCTATATTATGGGTATTCTGTGATAAAAAGTGATTCATAAACATTGAAGCACTACATAGTGTTAGTTCTACATTCAGTAATTGCCCTTTTTTCAACTATAGAAGTACAACAATTTCCACTAGGGCTATTATGAGTAATATACTTGAATGATTGTAAAATTATTATGCCTATGGAAGATATTTGTAGAATTGCAGAAAATGGGACGAGTGGGGTCTTGATGGAAACCAGGGAAGCCAGGCAGAGGAGGTAAGGAGAGAGAACATTCCAGGTCTGGGACAGTGAACAAAAAAAGGCAGACTAGAAGACAGAGTGTAAGAAGACAGAGTCCCATTTTCTGCTAGGTTCCTCTTCACATACCTGGGTAGAATTAGTGACTGTAACTTTCTGTGGGGTAGGAGTTGTGGTGGTCAAGATAGGGTATGCCAAACTCTCCAGTTTAAGAGAAAATCCCTGGGGCAGCTAGGTGGCACAGTGGATAGAGCTCAAGCCTTGGAGTCAGGAGGATCTGAGCTCAAATCTGGCAAACAGGTCGGTGTCACTGAACTGGAGAGTATGGTAGAAGGGAGTAAAAATTTAGAAGATTGGAAAGGTAAAGAGGGGCCAGATTGTGAAAGGCTGTAAAAGCCAAACATAGAATTTATATCTGATTCTGGAGGTAATAGGAACAACAACAAAAACAACAACAACAACAAAAAGGTGGGGGAGAAAACCTAGAAATTATCTTATAGGGACTGCACCTTTTAGTTGGGTCAAGTACACTGATGAGATTCAAGTCCCTTGGAAGTGAGTGAAAGTTCTTATACCCATGCCCATTCCGAAGACTCCAGGTTGAGTTTAAATTCAGTGTTTTTTAGGTATTTCTCAGCTGGATCAAATAAACGTCTGGGAGCTCAGATATTGGTTTAGTCTAACCCTGGCCAAAGAGAATTACAGATGGATGATGTCAGAAGTCTCAGATCGATGACTCAAGGGGAGGCTTTAGACTTTTAATTGCAATATCTTACTTTTTCCTCTACAAAGGTAACACTGTCATCAGCTGCCCTAGGTCATTATGAGGTCATATTAATCTAAGGGTATTTTTAAACTGTTCAAAGCTTTAAAGTAAAGATTAATATAGAAAATAGCATTTTGGCAGTCTCATTTCTAATCAGAAATTGAGCATCAGAAAGGAAACAGCCTATCATTCACTTTATAAATAATGTTTCTGGTTGTTCAAGATTTTAAATTGACTTTTTGGCAAGAGATGACATTATTGTTCCAAAGCTATGGAATGTTCTCTTCTTGCCTGAATAGGTAATTGATTAGTTTTATTGATGGCAGAATTCAGAGGAAAGTTATTAAAGTAGCCATAATTTCATAAAACATATATTCTTTAGAATACTAGTAAGTAGCACAAATGAATCCAACCACATTTGCCAAAATAAATGGGAAAGGTAAATGACTGGTTTTTTTTTAAAGTCAAATAAATCTTACACTCAAATTCAATATAGGGTTCACATATGCTAATGTTTGTATGTAGAAGTAAATCTTTCAACAGATTATCATAGGATTTTAGGATTCAGAAATGAAAAGGGTCTTAGAGATTATCTAAACCAATCTCCTCACTTTACATTTAGAGAAATTGAGGCTAAGAGTGCTAAAATGACTTGTCCAAGGTCATACAGGTAAGGGTGGCTTGTTACCTCATGACCTATAATTCAATCTCTTAGGACCATTTGGAAATAATCTCTCTTCTACAGGACAGATATTAGGCATTTGACAATATTGATCATGTTTACAGAGAGGCATAGAATCTTTTGGTAAAGGATAATGTTGTCCAACCTGGATTTTAACTATACTACCCTCTACCACATACCTGATAAGTGATCACATGTTGTTGAAGAGCTTTAATGAAGAAGAATGCACTACTTTCCAAGGCAGTCCATTTCAATTCTGGATAGCTCTAATTGTTAGGTAGCTTTTCCTTATGTAAAGCCTAAATGTGCCTTTTGCAGCTTTCACCCAAATTTGTCCTCTGGAGCCAAGCATGAAAAGTCAAAGTCATCTTACATACGACAACCTTTCAAATATCAGAAGGCAGCTATCATATTCTCTTCAAGTCTTTTCTAGGTGAAATGCCCCTAGTTCCTTCAACTCTCCATATGGTATGACCCAAGAACAAAAGAGCTATGAGTTTACCCTTTGGCCATGTGTACTCTCTAGATTTGAGCCTTGTATATGCAAGAAGAGAGTGCACCTCTCCCTGCTGTTAGGGAGGGTGTTTATGTAACAAGTGTCTAAATAAATAACTAGCTAGGTTGTAAGAAGTGCCACCCCTGAGATGTCCCCTCCTACCTTCTTCCCCTTCTCCTTCCCCAGCCCCTCCATCCCACGGTGACTAAGAAACCATCCCAGATGGCCAGGCAGTGGAAATAGTTGTCATCAATGGATGTGCCCTCCCTCATTGTACTGGCTGCTTGATTGCCTTGAGGGCTTAGATGACATTAGCAGTCAACAGTTACAATCACCTTGATGATCTAGATAGAAGACCACCATGCCTTACCATCTGCCCCGCCTTGTCCTCCTAAAATCCTCTAGGCTTTAATATCTGCCCTAACCCTATATTTTGCAGTCCCCCAGTACATTTTTTCAATCTGCTTCTATAATCGAAGAACCTCTGGGCTATACTTTCCTCCACACCATAGAACCCTAACTATTTAAGGACCTTCCCATCTGCCCTGGAGATGAATTTTCTTTTCTGTGTTATCTCCTGAATTAGAGAATAAGTTCCTTACAAATAGAGACTGTCTCAATTTTTCTACTTGTATTCCCAGCACTTAACCCAATGCTTAGCATACAGTAAGTGCTTAATAAATGATTTTTTCATTAACTCATTATTTTGTCTCCAGGCCCTTTAATACTCTGGTCACTGTTCTGAAAATTTCCCATCTTCTAGACTTCAAAATTAAAAACAAGACTCCAGATACGGTCTGGCCTGGGAAGAATAGAGAGAGGGCCACTATTACTTCTCTGTTTCTGAATATTATACTTCGGTTGATACAGCATAAGATGACTGAGCTATACACGTTACATTATACCCCTTGAAACATTAAACCCCTTGAAAATCTCCTGATGATTTAGTGCTCGAGAAGGTCTTACAGAATATCTTGTCAATTTCTCTCATCTTTATAGATGAGTAAATGGAGGACTGGGGCATCTAGGTGATGCAGTGGATAGAACACCGGGCCTGGAGTCAGGAAGATCCGAGTTCAAATCTAGTCTCAGACACTTCATAGCTAAGTGACCGTGGCTGGGCAAGTCACTTTCCCCAGTTTGCCTCAATTTCCTCATCTGTAAAATGAGCTAGAGAAGGAAATAGCAAATACTCCAGTATCTTTGCCAAGAAAACCCCAAATGGAGTCATACAGAGTTAGACAGGACTGAGTTATGAAGAGTTGGACGGGACTGAAAAGATGAACAACAAACAGGACTAGACAGATTAAGTGGCTTGCCCTAGGTCACACAGAATTGGACACAATTGAAATGTCTGAAAAACAACTAGAACAAAATAACTTCCTCTATCATGGAAGAACTTCAAGTACTCATGTTTTTCCTTCAAAATACTCTTGACTCCTATGACTACAGCATTCCATTTCTCTATCCTTGCATTTCAATGTCTAACTCTTTTGCTTCCCTGAATGCCTAGGATGTCTGAAATACCATAAAAGAAAGAAGCAATCTCTCAGGAACAAAGCCAGATCGAAAGAGGTGTCAGGTTTTTCAGGTTCCCTTCTCACCTTCACCCTTTTTTTTTTCTTTTGTGTACTGGCCCTGCTGTCTTGTGGGTTTTAGTATCTAAAGCTGGTAATACTTACTAGTTATTCCTATTTTAATTATGGTAGGAAATAGGCTATCACTAGATTATGTGTTATAAACCTAAGCCTCCATCATGTTGATAAAAATGCCTGAGTGTTAGATTTAAAGAACCAAAAGATCAATCAATCAAGCAATCAGTCAATCCGCATACATTTATTAAGTGCATGTCAGGCACTATGCACTACCCTGGAGATACAAAGAGCACCAAAAGAAGGACTCCAATGAATGGCTAGATCTAGGGCCAGGATTATTAACTTTTTCTGTGTCACAGACCCTTTCAGCAACCTGATGAAGCCCACGGACTTATTCTCAGAACAATGCTCTAAAATGTATAAAATATGTAGGATTACAAAGGAAACCAGTTATATGAAAATAAAGTTACAGAAATATTTTTTTGAAAACCATACAAGTTTATAGATGCCAGGTTGAGAACCCTTGTCCCAAGGACCGGTTATAGAAAGACATAGATGAGAAGATGAAAAATTTTTAACAACATGTGAGATCTCAGATTCAGCTAAGCAAGCAATAAAAATGGCACCCCTTTGTATACAAAGATGATATTAGTGACCTACGACTAGGAAGACAAATACTCTCATGATGTTGACATTCTGCACTAAGTTATTCATACATCCATACTAGGTCCCCACATGTGACCCAAGGTAGTACATTAGTTAGATGCCTGGTTGGGGTTGGGAAAAGAGTGACTAGACATGTATGGGGGTGAAGCTAACTGCTCTGTTGGGATATTGTATCTATGTTTTCAGAACAATTAATACCATTGTCAAAAAAACTGAGCTGCCTCCCCAGGTACTAATTTTAAGGGTTTTTTTCCCCATTATTTAAAGTTTGGACTATAACATAATAATACATATGACTTATAAAATCTCTATTTCTGGCATGAGATAATTTATATAACAACCAAGAACATGTTTCTAAATGGAATTTATAAATTATTTAACATATAAAATTTATATTAGAAATTCTGAGAGTTTATAACCATAATAGTAGTAGCAAAAGCTACTAAAAATAATTATCTCTGAACACTTGGAATGGTGAGAAGCAGCTGTTTTACAAGTTTGAAAAATTCATCTGAGATCCTCATTTAGTTGGATATTTTCTTCTTCATTCATCAGTGTTGTATGAGTTGATCTTTGCAAAACATATAAAAACGGTTTTGATTCAATTAAAAATAATACACTGAGACCTTGTACCCAATTATTCTAATGACTTGTAGCAGTATAGGTTTTCACAAATCATGCAAACAACATCAGAGTGCTTTAAGCTCTCAGAATCAGACCCTCATGGCAGTAACAACCCTTTGTTTCTTTTCAGTAATAATTTCAATTATGTAAACTAGATTTGTAAACACTGTCTACATACAGCCTTCATTTTGTATGTGGCAAACACTCACTGCCCAAACAAATCAGTCTGTTACCAGCAAAACACGTGTCATTAGGTATTTAGGTCATCTGGTTATTTGTGCCCTATAGAAATCAGAATCTTGTTTAAATATTAGAAGGTGAAAACTATTTGAGTTCATTGGTCTGTACCTGTTCCTATTTATCTTACACAATGGCTTTAGATACCCAGGTGTGCTTTTTTTTTTCCTAGTTCAGACTGAAACCTCTGGGGGTAAGAGCATTTTTACATTCTACAGAAAGATACTTAAACTCATTAAAAAAAAAATCTCCTAAAATTGCTGCCTTTCCCTCCATACAGCTAAGGGATATTTCCCAGTTCTTTTCTACACTGTTAAAAGAGACTGGATTAAGATCTTGGGAATTAAGCTCTTGTCCTAATTCTTCAATTTCATCCAATTTTCTGTGGCTATCCTAAGCACATATAATCATCTCCTTCAGATAATCTTGCCTATTTTAGTGTTTTAAAACAATTAGATTTTACATTCAAAAGCTTAAAGAAAATTGAACATTTCAAAGTTTTTGGAAATATAATGAATCTTAATCAAAGAACAAAAATATTTTTAAAGAGTACATATTTTAAAAAATTCTTGTTAGAACTGACAAAAATTGGTCATGCTTCTAGCAAGATAAATAATAACAGTAATATTTCATAACTGTTATGGTGTGATGACAATAATAACTACTGATAATTATAAAATGCTTTAAGGTTTATTTAAAGCTTTTTTATATAAATTGTTCCATTTGAGTTTCAAAACAACCCTATGAAGTAGGTACTTCAGACATTATTATCCTCATTTTACAGATAAGTAAACAGTCTCAGAGGCAGTTAGGTGGTGCAGAAGATAGAGCACTGCTTGGAACTAGGAAGATTGGAGTTTAAATTTGCCCTCAGACACTTCCTAGTTGTATGACCCTGATTAAGTCACTAAAAACAAACAAAAACCCTCTGTTTGCCTCAGTTTCCTCAACTGTAAAATAGGGATAATAATAGTACCTACCTCTCAGAGTTGTTTTGAGGATCAAGTGACATAATATTTGTAAAAAGTGCTAAGCACAATGCCTAGCTTGTAATAGGCATTATATAAATGCATATTCTGCTCTTTCCCTTCTCAGAATGATTGATTACATATCTTGTCCGTGGTCACAAAGCTACTAAGTTTAAGGGATGAGATTTGAACTCATGTCTTTGCTATCCTCAGATCCAACACTTCTTTCACTACTCCTGTCTGATCACAATGATCTCTTTACTTTACAAACAATAATTAGACCTCAAAATAGACCTTTTGAAATGACACATTCATTTTAGTAGAGGGTAAATGAAGGTTTTGTGGCCTATATAAAGTCATAGTTCAAATAAGTAAAAGTCTTCAATGACATTAATTTCCTCCTCCAAAAGTCCCTAAACGAACACAAGCCCTGCTTATGTTTATCTTCCATATATACATGGTGTCCCAAAAGTCACAGTGCTATTTTCATTTATTTTATTTTTAGTGCAGTTTTATGAGCTTTAAGCTCCCCAAAGCAAAGCTTTAAATTTATAAAACTGCACTGAGACTTTTGGGACATCCTGTATCTGTTCCCCTAACATTTTTTAAAATTGGTTTTCTTTGAATGCTTAAGCATTCAAAGGTGACCTAATTCCCTACCTTGATATTTTAGAATCTACTCATAATTTCACTGGTGCAGCCAGTTCCTCTACTGAAGCAGTTCACTATTTTATCCATTAGGTTTTTGTGGGTTGCTGGCCTTCTATTAGAAGCCTTCCTGAACTTATCTTAGCTGGTCCTCAGATGACAATCACATGAGTCCACTGCTGAGTCTGTACTTGAAACCTTTCTAGCTTGGCAGCAGCTGCCAAAGCTTGTGTCCTGTGGGCATAACCTTCAAGAACTCAGGGTCACCTCCCTGATACAATGATGCATCAGAATAGGACACTGTCATGGCTGATAAAGCTGTCACAAATATTGATTCATAACACTCTGGGAACACCATGCATGGCTATGCATGAATGGTGGTGTGATTAGGAAGATTCTTCTGGAGGAAGGATTAATTTAAAATGATCAATGCCTCAACAGAAAGATGGATTAACCTAAAGCATCTATGCAAAATGTAGAAGGAAAAAACTTGATAAAAATAGCAGAGCAGTCTATTTTCAGTAAAAGACTAGCATGTTTCATCTATTTTTTAAAACTTGCCAACCATTAAAGCACCATAATCTAAGCACATTTCTGTAATGCACAATGTTTTCAAAAGTTTTTATCTTTCTGACGATAATGGCAATCAAAGCTTCAGAAAACAACTTTACTTCTTTCAAGGTTGGAAATGCAGTTCATTATTCTAGTTGCTGCCCTATAGTTGTGAGTTCTTACATTCTAAATGACACATATAAGCCACAACTACAGCTTGATTGACTAAGAATTCCTCACCGTTCTATTAATGTGGTCTAGCTGCTACTATCTAACTGGCTTACAAACCCTATGAATTTTTGAAATGGAGGCAAAGAGAAATATACAAACATCTTTTCAGATGCACATTTCTAAGTGCCTCTAGTGCTGTCATGGTGCTAGCTGACAGTGCCCGTGTGAGTGAGGCAGCAGAGCAGTGTGCACGTACACAGGAAGAGCCTTTCTTGTGTCTAGTCATTGTCATCTTGCCATACATAGCATGGGGGAAAGGAATAAATAGCCAGCAGGAGACATTTTGTTCTTCTCCCAATTTTCTTTTCTCTTCTGTTGGTGGTTCAGCCACTTTGTTGATGATATTAGCCTGGAATTTTATTTTAATAAAACCTAACCAACTTTACTCACAACAGTATTACATTAATAGCTATTTTCTATTTCCCATCCCTCCATGTCATTTCATACTCCTCTGCCAATACATTACTTGTGACATTTTTATTTAAATAAATCTTATCAGGTAGACAAGTGAAACTTGAAATATCTTTTGAATCTTCCAACCATAACAAAATGTCATTCGTACTCAATAAGTGTAAAAGTCTTGATGGACACCAAGGCTTCAAAAGTTTGAATTCAGAGGTCAAATTTAACTACTAGGCAATACTTATAAAGTACTCATAAAGACCTAGGCAAGACACGTTTCATTTAAATTTTTTTTTAATTTTAATTTTATTTTAGACAATTGGGGTGAAATGACTTTCCCAGGGTCACATAGCTAGTAAGTGTCTAAGGTCACATTTGAACTCAGGTCCCCCTGACTCCAGGGCTGGTGTTCTATCCACTGTGCCACCTAGCTGCCCCAAGACACATTGTTTCAAACTAACAAGGAGAATATATGGATACCTGTGTCAAGAGACTTGTAGCAACATCAAATGCAAAGCTCAATGGGAAAAAGACACCTATGCCATACTAGTTTGAATTTATACTATTCATACTGTAAAATAGGCAACAACCGACTCGGAAAATATCTTAAAAACGGATACAAGATAAATGAAAGACAGAGCCTATCACTTTGAGGCAGCTGTGGAAAGATCAATACTTTTTCATCAAGGAGGAAGGAGTAGATTGATAGATACTATCAGAATACATGATAAACAGGTTAAGAGCCTTGAGAAATACTTTTGGAGCAAACAGACGTCACTTTCTTGAGCAACAGGTACATATCGCTGGCTCTGTACAAAATAACAAAGTGTTTTACTTCTGCATAGAACCTATGGAATGGTTGACGCTGAAGAGTGGAATTAAAAAGGCCCTCAATGGGCAACATTTACACAAACACATGCAATAATAATACATTAACAAAGAAATGTCAAATAAATATCTGATTCATATGTATTTGTTTATGGAAACAAAGAGGTTCATGATGGCAATTCAAAACCAGATTGCAGCCTCAGAAATTAAGAAAGGGTTAACCTTAAGAAACTGGTATTCACTGACTAACGCAGATCATACAAGGAAATGGTAGAAATTACAGCAGGTGACTTTAGGCTACAAGAAATTTAGGACCTACCAAATACTAGGAAGATAAAATCTGGTGTCTAGAATCATACTTCAGAAGCTTGCTACCTTTCATGGACAGACAACAAATTCTTATACTACAAAGACTAAAAAATATCCATGAGAATTCAATCAATAAAATTTACTGGAACTAAAATATTTTTACAGACCAAACTGTTGTCCACAATTGCCCAGATATAATATTGACCCACAAACTTTTTTTAACAATAAATTTTAATGATATCTTTTGTTTTTATGTCATCAATATTTTCCTATATATCATTCCTTCCTCTTTTATACCATCCCTTATAGCAGATGGGAAAAAAACCCCAACATGTTTCAGGAGAACCAACCAACACACTGAAAAAGTCTGACATATATTCGATATTCCACACTCAGTGTTTCCCACCTCTGCAGAGGCATTTTGGGGAGGGGGAGATAGCGCAATGATTTCTCATATCTCTTATTTGAAGACAAATTGGTTATTACAATTACTGAGCATTTGGCATTGATGTTTTTTGTTTGTTTGTTTTTCCATTTCTTATTGTAGTTAGTGTGTATAATGTCTTCCTGGCTTTACTTACTCCCTTTTGCATCTGCTCATCTATAAAACTTATGAACAACACTTTCAAAAGATGTTACCTTAGGAAGTACATATAATCTTCAAGTTATGTGGAATGAGAAGTTTTTAAAATACAGAAACCTAGCAGAAGAAACCAAAATCATGTCAGCTCAGAATGAGGGACATGCTATCCTCATCATCCTTTCTGCTACTGCAGTGGTCCTCAGAATGCTTTCAGGGAGCCTACAAAGAATGGATGAACTTACTTCTGAAAACTTTTATTCAACTACAAAGAGTAATTATTTTCTCCACCTGTGCACTAGTATGTTTAACACCAAATATAAAAGAAGTGCCCCAGGAGAGTCATTTGTCCCAGAACTGTTTGTATCTAAACTCCATCAAACAAGATGACAAGAAAACATTAATGACAACAATAATAATGAAAATAATAATAGATATTTCAATCATACTTTAAGGTCTTCAGAATATTTTGTATACACTTTTTCATTTGATCATCACAACCACCTTGGGAGGTAGTTAGAAGAGGTATTATTATGTATATTTTTCTAAAACAGAGGAGAAAAGTGAGTCCCAGAAAGCTTGCGACACAACTAGTAAGTTGTGTGAAACAATTAACAACTAATAATATAATATTACATAACGTAATATGATATGATATAATATATAATGGGATAATAAGTTATCAAAATCCAGATTTGAATTCAGGTCTCCTCTGATGTCAACCCTATCACTACTATAGATTCAAATCAGTCATGGGAATTTTCTTACAAGAAGGGAATATTTCAGTTATTTGTGATAAGTCAGTAAGATTTAGAATACAAGTAATTCTGATGTATAATTAAAGAAGTTTAGCTATTAATTCATGTCTTTCTTCTTCACACACAAGAGAAGAAAGAGGAGCAGTGAGGGAACTTGGGGAAACAGATGTTGAATTGGAAAGGAAGTGGGAAGGCTAGAAGGATAAGAAGAGGATGAAGGAGAGATAACTTTGGTATGTGGAAACATTCGATTATCTAAAACAGAAAAAGTTCTGATTGTTTTACTCAATCTGCACTAGTTTAGGAGAAATGAGGCACAAATAGCAGCATTAGTCTGTCTAAGAAAATCTGGCTATGATACATCAATTCATTGTAACATTTTGGGAGGAGGTTCCCCAGAAGATTGAATTTCTCCATTATCTTCATTTGCTGCCCAGAGACTATCAAACTTTCTGGGATTGTTAGTAATAATGTGAGATGCCCTAGTCAAAATTTTCAGATACCGCAGCCTCTGCAAACAGGACTCTGAACTATAAGGGCCATCCTTAAGTGGCCTGCCCGAGAAGCAGTGGCTTTCCCTTCCTTGGAGGTCTTCAAGCAAAGGCTGAATAACTTTTTTTAGTGATGTCATCGAGCAGATTACTTTTTTGTATGGGTAGGACTTGTTGGCTGCTGTGGTCTCTTTCAATTTTCAAGTTCTGTGACTGACTTGAAATTGAAGCCTACAGAATTATTAAAAGTTGGATACAAATTAAATATCTTCCAGTCAGGATGATCTGAATATAGTCCATGTTCCTGTCTCTACGGCTTTGTTCAGGATGTTATCTCAATCTCTAAGGAAATCCTTTCCCAACACTTCTCTGAATCCTCAAGTCACATCTCCTTCAGTAAACCTTTCCCAATAAATCCACTCCATGTGGAGCTCTCCTTCCTCCAAAAATCTTTTTAACTTACTCTCTTTTCTACTCAGTTCTGCATTCAATGAGATTGTTCAGTTTCATGTATGCTAGGTTTATTTCCCCAGTGAGATTGCTGGTCTATAGCTCCTGCTTGATTCTTATGCTCAAGAGCCAAGTACCATGTTCAGCACATAATGCTCAGTGAATGCTTTTTAAACTGAGGTAATTGATAAATAATATTCTATTCTTTCTGAGGAGTCAGCTAATGTCAGGAGAGGCAGCATGGTGCAGTGGCCCTGAACTCAGAGTCAGAAGAGAGACCTAGGCTTCGGTGCTGCCTCTCACACAAGCTATGTGGCCTCTGAACCTCAGTTTTCTCATCTGCCAGATGGGGGAGATAATACCTACACAGATATACAGAATTATATAAAAGAGAGTAAGCCTGAAAGCCAGGAAGACCTGGTTCTGCCTCTGTTCCTACATTCCTTTTTTTTATAGTTACATATAAAATTGATTGTTTTTAATTAATTTATTTATTTTTAGTATTCAACAATCAAAGAGCTTATGAAATGGTTGTTGGTATTGATGATATTGGGGTTTTTTTTTTCTGTTCATACATTCTTGAGTGACTTTATGGACTATATAAAAGACTATAAACTACAGAGAAAGTGCCTGTGTAGGTGGAGGGATTTTTGCACATCTAGGCACTCTTTATAGCAGTGAAATAACAGGGTCTAGTCTCTATACCCCAATACCTAAGCAACCTACTTGATAAGACTGTTGTAGGTATCAAATGAGACAATAATGTAGGTTTAAGGAATTTTGCATGTCCTATATTAATGTCATTTATTTTCTGCTTTGAGTGGACATCCTTTTGGTTTTTCAGATAGGTGGCTTAATGGATCAATCAGTGAATATGCTCAAAGGAGGAAGGTGATTTTAAATTAAGGGCAGATATTCAATCAACACTATTTCCTGAAAGCCCACCACTGTTGTGCATGGCTGAACACAAGGCACTGTTGAGTTTCTATTCAGAAGATATGGGTCCTTAAAGGTGGCTTCAATCTAATAATGAGAGGATAAAAAGAAGTACCTAGAAACAAAATGACAGAAACATTCAAACATGTATATATCAAATTAGCACGGCATCCACACAAATATACCTACACATGGACACATATTTTCCCATTTCTTGTCAACCTGCTTTTGGTTCATTTGTTTCTGACCTTGAATGGGTTAGTTAAGTCCACCCCACCACTCTCAACTATGCTTCCTAACTCCCTAAAACAGGTAAACTTTTGCATGACTTAAAGCAGGCTGGATCTAGCTTAAAGCTTCAAGCTCCTATGGCTTTTGGTTGAACTGTTACAAGTCATACTAAATAGTGATGAGTTTGATAGATGACTGGGAGAGAACTGTCCCTGATATTTACAAAATGTGGTCTATCACTTAATACATTTAATTAAATCAAATATATTAAATTAATACATTAAATTAAATTAAAATACAATGATTAAAAATAGGATTTTTCCTAGAAATCATCCCAATATCAACAATCTCCAATTTTATAGGATCTGACTTACAATTGCTCATAGTTATTTTGCCTTGCCATTTGTATTTTTATCATCACACTCTGAATAATGAATAAACCATCATCATGAGTGTAGTGCTTAGCACCCAGAAGGCACTTAATAAATACTTGCTGATGATCTGATGGAGCCACATACTGATATTCTCAGATAAGAACCTAAGTAGAAGAAACTGCAACCAGTTCTCAGTGTCCATTTTCTCTCATAACGTAACCAATTGGGAAACTGAAGCCAAGGGGCATTAAATGAGTTGGTCAAGGTCACACAGATAAGTGTGTACAAGAGGTTGCATTTGCCTCAGGCCCTCTGACTCCAGAGTCAATGATCTTTCTACTCCCTCTCGGATCATTAATATTAATTCCTCTCACCTCATCAAAAGCTCATGGTCTCTCAGGAACACAAAGCACATGTTTCCTATGCCAGTCTCTGAGGCTCTGATGCAGAGGGGTTGAAGTCACGTGAAAGCATCTTAACTAGGTCATCCCAGACATTTCAGGGGATAAGTTCCTCAAAGTACAAAGTCCTAAGTGATCATATTAACTACAGAATCATACTGTTTTTCCTCTGCAATTCACAAATTTGGAAAAGGAGCATGATTATCTTACAGCACAGAAGGAGCCAGTAGTTCTGATATATACAGCTAGGCTGCTTCTGGTAAGAACAGCTAATGATGAAAACACAATGCCAGCTGCACCCCATGCATGCCTGCTGTCAACTTGCCACATGCCTGTATCTTTGTCCACTTGCTGTTTGTGAGATGCCAGGTTCCACTGAAAGTTGCTGATTGGTGGGTATAACTGCAGCTGAATATGATCAGGTCAGTTCACATCCTGCTGTACCCACAGGTCAAAAAGTCTCTGCTATGTAACTGCCAGCGTTTGTGTTCAGCGGTGCAATCCCCCAAACCCTGAAATTATGATAATGACTCAGTCTGTGTCTTGAGTGTTCCAGATCAGTGACTCTGTCCCCTTAGGGATCCTTCACTCTATCATGAAAAATCTCAGTGTAAGCTCTCAGTATATTTATGCTCAAGTCTTTGCTGACAAAAAAGAAGTGTTTTTCTTTTTTAAATTTAAAGTGCTGATTTGAAAATGTATAATGGCAGCGTGAACATATTGCATTATCAAAAGAAATGACTACTTAAAACTTCTCATATGAAATAAACACTACTTTCATAGAGAAATGAGGGTGGGGGTGGGGAGGGGAACTGACCTGAAGAATGAAAGTGATGATATATGGAAGAAAAAAAAATGCCCCAAACTATAACTGAAAAAATGAGGTCCTGACATGTGGATCTTGATAAGTGAAGTGAAGCCAGTATAATAAGTGCCCTGAAGTTCAAACACCAAAAGGGTTCAGAAACATTGGAGTGGCTGACATTAGAAATTACAAAGAGAAATCACAAAACAAATTAAATGAAGCTAGACAAGAGTGAGCCATGTCATGCTGTGCATCCAAATGATAAACAGTCCTGAGATTGATATCCGTCCTGTAGATATGATAAATGGATTAGATTTGTGAATGAATGATTTGTAATATTTAACAAGATGGCGGGAGCACCCAAGAGCTTTGAGGTGTAAGAAAAAAAATAGGCCAGAATGATTTCAGAAAATCTTGTCTGAGAAAGGATAAAGAGAAATCAAGATGGAGAAGCCATTATAGGAAAATATTTTAAGTGAAGTAATTACTTAACCATTGTTTGAAGAATCAAATAATATTTATTGCTCCAGAAAATCCTGTTATAATGCCCATTTGTGGCTTAATAAATTGGAGTTGTGTCCTGGAACATCCACTAAGTCCTCCCTACATGAGTATGTTGGTCCAAAAAGTTAGCTCATTGCCATCTTGGGAGTCAAGGAAAGCTTGACTTTCTTCTGCTTTGTGTATCTTCTTTAGCGTGTCTTCTTCAAAATGCCATTCTATGGCATGTTCTAGATCAGGAGGTGTTGTCTCTTTGATTCCTCCTGTTTCCTAGACCACCTTTCTCACTATTTCTTCCTAATGCACTTAGAGCCTTCCAATGTTCTGACTATTTTTGCCTTTCTCTCAATATTGGTAGGATCCAAGAATGCAGTCATAGAATGGAAAATGCGTAACAATTATAGAAGTTTCCTCACTGAAAACTGAAGAAAATCCTAATGACAATAATCTTCCAGTGAAGCTCTGTTTTGATGATGCCTCATCATGGTACCCTATAACACTGTGCAAGGTAATTGAAGACCCTCTGACACTACCCAAATTTATCTTGTATATATCTTATTTGTATGTAGTTGTTCACATGTTGTCCTCCCCGCCCCCCCCCCCACATTAGACTATGAGCTCCTTGAGAACAGGGACTATTTTTTACCTTTCTTTGTAAATCCAGAGTTAAGCATAGTGCCTGGCACATAGTAGTTGCTTAATAATTGACTGATGTTGCTAGATCCATTTCATTAGAGCAAAAGGTATTCAAGTATAAGCTTATTGACAAACCCTACGTCTCTATTCCTTAGATCAGTTTAGCCCAAGTACAGAATGACTCAAAACCAGAAGGCCAGCCATCAAAGCTCACGGACACTGGTTACTGAGACAAAGAGGGCCAGACAGCTGTGTCGAAGGTTCTAGGGGAGAAATACTCACCTTCAAACTAACAGATCTTTTGAGGTAATAAAGTGTTGGGATAGAGTGCATTTTTTTTTTTTAGGCAATTGGGGTTAAGTGACTTGCCCAAGGTCACACAGCTAGTAAGTGTCAAGTGTTTGGTCTGAGCCCAGATTTGAACTCAGGTCCTCCTGACTTCAGGGCCGGGGCTCTGTCTTCTGCTAGAGTGCATTTTTTTTAGTACCTTGGGCCATAACATACTGCCTATGCTTTTACCTAGTATATTGAAAAAAAAATCACATTTAAGTCTCATAACAATCCTGTGATGAAGGTAATCATTCTTACTTTACAAATGTTATCCCTGTTTTACAGATGAAATCACTGATCAGCCTAAAGATCACATAGTTCTTATGTGACCTAAGCCTACAGTTGAAACCCATGGTCTTTTGCTGCCTCTTTAATAGATGATATATATCCACTTGATTATTTTTGGGCATAAAAAAACTGCTCATTCAATTTTAAAAATATTATTAAGCTCCAACTGTGTGTATAGCACTGAACTAGGTACTGGATAACATGTTGATATAGAACACGTTCTCAGAACTCAAGGTGCTTACAGTCTAGTAGGAAGCTAAGTCCCAAACACAGAGGACTATAATAAATAACATTCTTCAATAAGGACAGAAGAAAGTTGCAAAGTTAGGCAGTCATCAATGAGCATTTATTAAGTGCCTGCTATGTGTGTCAAAGTAGGGGGAAGAATGTTATTGACTGGGGGTTTAGGGAAGGTTTTCATGCACTTGAATTGGTTTAACATGGAAGATTAGATCTAATGAGTGCTTACATTTTTACATTTTAAACATCAATTTTCTTGATAAGCAAAATCTTAAAAGTTAATACTTTTATAATAACTGCCATTTATAGAATTTCTTAACTTTTAAAAAGTGCTTTACCCACATCTCATTTGATTCTTAAAATATAAGCATTTAAATCCTTCTACTGAAATTCAAAAAGTTACTCCTCAGATGTCTACTTGTCCTCATAAGCAGTTCAGTGGCTTTGTGAATAGATTGCCAGGAAGACAAGTTGAATCCTACACCTTAGAAACTTACTGTGACCACAGCCAAGTCACTTAAAAAAAAGATCCCTCTATTTGCCTCAGTTTCCTCATTTATAAAAATGGGGACCTACCTCCCAGGGTTGTTGTGAGGATCAAATAAAGCAATGTTAAAGTGCTTTGAACATCTAAATGCTAGTATTATCATAAAACTTTTTTCAAGTCAAACAGTAAGCAATACTCCTACAAATTACAAATTAATATGCCATTTTTAAGTACAAATTAATATGCCATTTTTATAGGATCAAGTATTATTATTTGTATGGTGTAGTCCCTACCTAATAATGTCCCATTAAAATCAAGGAAAAGTAGATTCCTAGAAAGCTAGACCTAAGCAGGCCTACAACTTTAGTCATTTTACATATGAGGAAATAATTATTTGCCTCCTTCTGCCCCTAGCATTTGATGTTTTTCTACAATGGCCTGGGGTTGTTTCAGGAGCCCTTGTCTATGAGTACATACTGTTAATGGGTTGTCTCTAATCTTCAGGTTTCCCACACTACGGATATTTTTCAGGTTCTCTCTTTAACTAGGTCAGGGATGTGAGATCAGAATAGACCAGGCCAGTTCTGCTCTGAATTGAAGTGGCCCCTGGATTCCACATTGGGCTCAAAGTGACCTCAGAAAAATATCCTGGAGTGGTGGAGTTGACTTCAGGGATTCTACAGATGCCAGGGAAATCCCTACAGAATTAATAAAGAACCAAGGGCAGAAGATAATTTCAGGGAAACAGTGGAACTTTCTCAAGTTGACTTTCCTTGGATAAGTATAACCATAACCTAATTCTGGCCCAACTGTAGGGAATCCCAGAATCTACATAGCTACCTTGAAGTTTTGGGATATGAACAATGTGATTAAAGGTTGGAATGGGGCCAGGGAAGATGAATCCATGTAGTGAAGTGCTGATAGCATTTCCTTTAGACCAGAGGGAGCATTTAAGAAGGTATTCAGCATTTTAGTGAAACCCAGGTAGCAATGACATTTCATCAGTCTACAATACTGGTACTGCCTTGGGAATATTTCTGCTCTCCATTAAAAAAGCATATAAAATATATCAGTAGTTAGGACAAGACACAGGCAAAATTTTCAAGAGAGCAAAAATATGTCTCTGGCACCTCTTACCTCTTTTCTGTATTAGCATTAGTCTCCTCCCTTCTTCCTCCTTTTCGTCTCTCTCTTCTCCCCTCCTGGGGAGGGGTATCAATGCCTTTGTGCTGTTCTCTGGATGCCCACAGATCCCTAATATGGGGGGTCCGGGCAATATTCCACCCTTTGGGTCTTTCCCTCATCTTTCTTCCCTTCTTATTTACTTGTCCTGGGTTCCATTATCTCAGGGATGAGCTCTCTGCAAAGTGACAGATAACCAATGTGATGAAAACTCATCTCTGTGTACCACATTCCCCGTGCTAATGGCTTAATGTGTTATCCTTCACAGCTAATGCATTCATACTTTAACAGATCCCTGTTTGAATAGTACTAATAATGGTATTGAAGCAGATTAGCAACAAGATACTTGTTGGTAGATGGGCCTTATGGTCTCTTAAATTCTACTTTAGGCATAAGGCAGTTGTAGAATCTAGAAAAACAAGTAGGATGATATATCCAATCCAGTTGGGAGTCCAGGTGTGAATATTAATCTTTATTTTTCTGTGACCAAGTAAACATGCCAAAACACATTCTGAAAAGAGTTAAATATTGAGCTTCAAATCATTAACAAATTAGGCTTTCTTTCTGTGTGTATGCTCTCTTGGTCTTTACCCTCTGATATGTTAACATCAAAATTCACAGAAATCTCCCCATACTATCTGCTGCTTTCTTCTCAGTGCTACCCAGCAATACATCTTACTCTAGAAAACTAGACATTCTTTACAGACGTAATTTCAGATTCTCACACTAGGCCTACAAAATAGGCAAGAGGTGTATTTCCCATTTCAATATGAGACACCTAAAAACCCCAAAGAAGCTAACTGTTTTTCCCCAGATCACTGGGGCATGATTATTATTAGCTCTTTTAGGGGTGATAATATAAAAAAAATTGTGCTAGTAATTTCATTAGAAATGAGTCAAACTTACAGTATCAGAGCACTTATGATTAAGAAAAACAGACATTGAGATAACACATAAAGTCTGTATTGGGTTATGTTGCAAATTCCTCTTTTGTCTTTCTCCTATTTGCGATTTCTCACTTAAATTGAAAAGAAATGCACAGGTGTGGTTTTTATATAGCCCTGTATTTATTTTTATGGGAGCTCTCCCTCGCCACTTTTAATATACCACTACTCTAGATCCCTAAATGAGACCATAAAATACAAACATATTATCTACGTACACGCGTAAGATTTACAAGCATCTATAACATATTTTTCCCCCTCTTTTGTCATAGGATAGGCCTATCTATCCTTTTGGATGTAAGAAAGAGTTGGACTTACATGAATAAGCCCTCCCTCTTCCTTTCTTGAATAAAGGGGAGAACATTGGATCACATGGAATAGCTTCTCTCCAGGGTAACAGTCTTTTACTTCCAAGTATCTGCTGAACATCTCCACCTGTATGTTCTACTGGCCTTTCAAATCCATCATGTTTCAAACTGAATCCACAGCCTTCCAACATAAACCTGTCCTTCCTCCTAAAATCACTATTTGTGTTGACTATCTTTCCAATTTAACAGTTCTCTTTTTTATGAGTTATTTGTTCCCCCATCAGACTGTGATTTCCTTGAGATTAGGGTCTGTGTTGTATCTCTCTTTGTATTTTGCAGAGTTTTGTACATAGTCACTATTTACTATACATTGCTAGTTTGGAGAGAAATGTAGACATACACCTTTTCTCAATGTTAAATGACAGTAGGTTTTCTCTCTTAGAAGAGATGGTAACCCTAGAATTACTGCAGGAGGGGGAACCACTGTAGGCAATAGGATTCTATGCTCTGGTATTCATGTTCTATAACTATGTCCGTGGGTCTATCTGGAGGTAATAATTCTCTTCCCCATTCCCGGCAGAGTTCACAGATTTTAGTAGGATAGGCCTCCATATCCCCTGAACCAGACTTGGATGATTCCAGAGTACTTGGGAGCTAACATAAAGAGCAAGCTTCATTTTTTTATACTTTTTTTTTTCCATGTCAAGGAAGGAAAGCTGCTATATTCTGATGACCTTGAAATATCATGGAAATTAGCCTGGTTTGTCTGGGGAGGTAATATGACCCTGCTTTCAAAAATTATTTCCCCCCACGAATGAGGGAAGTTTTGGACTCTGTCCTTGGTGGGGAGTGGTCCTTGAATCATCAAATCATTAAAAGCGTATAGCACTTAGAGGCATATTTACCATATAACTTATGCTACCTTATTAAGTCTAACAAGTTTGAAACCATATGTCTCCTAAAAAAATTGAACATATTTGTTTACAAACATACATAATAAGTGACAAGATGTATAGAAAATAAATGACTCTCTCTGAATTATTTAACCAGTTTTTTTTTTCCTCTGAACTCTCAAATGAAAAAAGTATGGAAGTCAGGTCAAGGCAACATCATCTCAAATGATACCTACTCATTTAAAGTATTCAGATATGAATTTCTACAAGTAAAACAAATTAAGCTGTGAAGTATCCCCCTTTTTCTTCTCCAGTCTCCTCCATTTTTAATAGATGTCATTAGTGTGATCGGGCAAGATTCTAGAGGGTTTCCTACTCTTCCTGTGTTTCATCTTATACATACTTGAGTAGGTAATACATGGTCACACCTCATAGGGGAAACTTTGTGACTCTATTTTTGCAGCATAATAAATATACTGAAAGACAAATTTAAAGGAAAAGCAATGTGATAAAGTCTTTATTCAGCTGATCTTTCATTCAAGAATCTGAAACCACTTTACGAACAACATGCCTAATAGCTAAATGAGGGGGCAAATTGTATTTTTACCTAGCAATACAGCAAACCCTTAACAGTCAAGGTTCTTCAAGTAAATGAGTTTCATTCTCTTTCAGTTATCCCTAAACCATGGTAGTTGTACATAATGTTATGTAATCAGATACTGACAAAGCCAAAACATGAATTTTATGATCTTTTCTGCTCCATTTATATCTCAGCATTTCTCCTGTCCTTTGGTCACTCTTTAAGACTCAGCTTTTATATCATTCTAATTTTAAAATCTTAAACGTATGGCCTTTTTACTCAAGGAAACTTTTTGAGATAAGCATGCAACAATTAATACTAATAATCACAACCGAGTTTTACGTTATTTTTTGAACACTGAAAAAACACTTATTATGAAACAAGATTGTCTATTCTATAACACCATCAAATAACCCCTACTACCCCATTTATGAAATTCTCTGTCTTGTAATGTCAAACCCTCCACCTCTATCATGAATTTTCTTTCTTCTTTCCTATTGTGAGCCTTCAATGGCCAGTCCATTAGAACCTTGCCAGTTTACACAAATGACATTTATTAAAATCAAGGGCACTGGGGAAGAAAATGGTGGATAATTCACAACTAAATAAATTTAATTTGTAGAAATTCATGTCTGTGTCCCTTAAATCAGTGTTATTTGACATGATGCCATCTTGAGCTTTTAAAGGAGATTATTCATGTATCTTCTAGTTTATTCCCTGTAGTTTTCAAACACATCAGGAGAAACTAGAACTTTGGTGTCTGAAGGAAAGAAGTAGTGATCTGATAGAGTGGCTGAGGCAAAGACTGATGTTTTTATATATAGTCTAAGGACTGTGTCTGATTCTTTTAGTCACAATGCATTTGTTTCATGGCATCATCTTTCTTCATCCAAATGACCAAAGTCTCTGATCCTTTCTAATTAATTAAGATTCACTTAAATCCTATAGTGAGGTTGTAGGAAGATTCCTTAATATCTAGCTAATATTTTGTAGTTTACTCTCTTGACTGACAGTTTCAATTTAGGTGACTGGGCTTTCTGTGATTTTATTAGTGGAGGTACAGTTGGAACCCAACTCATATATGTTTTTCTCCGTATTTTCTGGAGGACTTTTAAACAAAGTTATAATCACATCTTGATTATGCTAATAATTTAGGTTTTCTTACAAACAAAATAAATCTTCCACTAAAATCCTACACTGATGCCTTATCATGGTGTGGAACTCACCTTTGATTTTCAAAAACAGCTGTTGTATAATGGATAGAATCAGGCTTAGAGTGAGGAGGAGGAACAATGTTTCCACTCCTGCACCTTGTATAAACTAGCTATTCGACCTTGGGAAAGTAACTTAATTTCTCAGTGCCCTGGGTTACTCTCTAACACTATGTAGAAAAGGTAAGTATATGTGTGTTTGTGCATGTATGTAAATACACATATATGTATATAGGTGTAGATACACAGACACACCTATAATAGATATGTTTGTATAGAGGCACTTTCCATACTGGAAGTTTCCTGTGACAACAAAATCACAGGTTCATAATAGTACCCATGTTCTCACAGATCCCACACTAATTTGAAAAGTCTTGAACATGGATATTGTTACAGATTCGATGTTTGTTGTCTAAAGAATAATCTAGTTGAATTTGGAGAGACTTGTCATGAGATCATGTGATGAATATATGTATATATATATATATAAACATACATACATATATATTTATTATATATTATTGAGTAGATCCACTTAAATGGATGAAAGAATAAGGGCATTTGGGTCAACAAATACTTCTTTCTACACCCCTTTTATTCTATATAAACTCATAACTCTACCAAAGAAGTACTAACATCAAATAAGGAACTTAAGGGGATCATGAACTAGTCTCCTGATTCTCATTCTAAAGAGGTACTGCATATCACTAGGACACTAAGTACTACAATTTTCAAAAGCTTCTGTTAATATTATTGTGGCAGAGCTCTTAAGCTTGGACAGCAAATTGTTAATACTGAAAACAACTTTTATATAACTTCAAACACAACTTCCAAAACTAACATCATTTCTTCGGCATGTGTGTATTAGATAGTATTTAAATGGGTTAGATTTTAACTGTGGAGTAACTATAATTGATTAATCAAATCAACAAAAGAACAACTATAAAGGTCACTTATAATTCTAATTTAAAATCTGTCTGTGACAATAATAAGCATGTTAAAGTATTCCTTGCATTAAGGAAAGGGGAGGTGGAAGGAAAGGGAATAAGCATTTACATAGCTTTTACCATGTGCCAGGCGCTGTGCTAAGCACTTTAAAAAATAATTTTCTCATTTGATCTTCAAAACCACTCTACAAGGTTGGTACTATTATTATCACCATTTTACAGTTGAGGAAACTGAGGGAAACAGAAATTAAATGGCTTTCCCAGGGTCATGCATCGAGTAAATGTCTGAGGATGGAATGAACTCAGATCTTGACTCCAGGACCAGCACCCTATTTACTGTGTTGCCTAGCTGCCTCTGAAAATTTGGATTTGCAAAAATAACAAATTGGAGCTGGGGAACAGGGAAGGAATTATTTCCTCTTAAGAAAATATTGGATATCGGTAAATGGAGAATGTTATATATTAAGATATTAATTAATTTGCAAAAATTCTATTTATGTATTTTTCAAGAAGCACCGTCACTCTAATGGGAACAAAAGGAATACAGGCAAGTACAGAGGCCTCATAGCCTGTGAGGTACTCCAAGTTGGAAACTGTCTCAAGAGGCTTTCATAGTATTGTCAAATTAAATCCGAATGGGACCTCGGGGATCATCTGGTCCCACCCCTGTCATTTTACAAATGGGGAAACTTAGGTCTAGTCAGATTCGGTGATTGACTGAGTTTACATAGGTAATAAGTGCTAGAAAGCCAAGACTTGAATACAGGTTCTCCAACTCCAGATGTTGGGCTTGTATCACTATACCACCCATCACACTAGAGCTACTGTGGTAAGACTAGCTTACTGTATTGGTTTTCTTGGAGATAATATCATCAGGGAGGGCCAACGAAAGCTGCAAGTAGAGCTTAGACAAAATTGCACATTCTGTTCTGGAGGTTTACAATGGAGACTATGAAAGGAAAGAATGAAGGAGGAGATGGTCGAAGCTTATTGACAGTACTTGACTGACTAGAGGCCCTGGGCACATTCCTCATGTGTGAACATGTACCCTGTTCTCTGGAAAGTCTGGAAACACCATCCCAGAGGTTCCATGGTATAGATGGTGGTGGTGGTGGTGGTGGTGGTGGTGGTGGTGGTGTGTGTGTGCGTGTGTGTGTGTGTGTGTGTGTGTGTGTGTGTGCTGCCTTTTGTCTGGGAACTAGTATATTTGCAGTTAGGGATAAAGGGAGGACTTGTGTTGAAAATCATGCTCATGGTTGGCTTTGATGAACTGCTTTTCTTCTCCCTCTTTCTTTTTTATTTTCTGTTACAAGAAATGACTTGCTGGGCAGAGGAGGAGGAAGGAACATTCAAATATGAAGGTGGTATAAAAACAAATTATATCAATAAATATTTTTAAAAGAAAATATATGCCAAGTACCAGCATCTGCTGTGTCTTTGACAACTGTCTCAGAGCCACTCCCTAACTCTGAGTGTGTCTTCCTCTAGGGATCTTGGGAACTCTGACCTTTACTACGTAAAATAAGATACACCTGTACTGGCAAGCAGATTTCTTTGGAAAGAAATTTGGTTGATATGGTTAGAATAAAAACAGAAGAGGACAAGAGCAAAGCTCTGAATGAAACCTCATAGATCATGTCAAAGAAAAACAGGCAACACATTAAAGACTACAAAACTGGAGGAATTTCTGTACTAGTGAAATATCAAGACAGATAATAGTTCTCTGACACGGACTAGGAATAGATGCTTCAAAGGGAAGGGGTAAAGCTCTAGCACGATTAGGCACTTAAAAAGCAGAACAGAAAGCTTCCTAACTCTTCTAAGTTGATGCAGTAATTAAGCATGAAGCTTGATTATTATTTTATTTTAGACGGTTTAGCTGGAGGTGTGGATTTCTGTTTACATGAATGTCTAATCATAAAAAAACCTGGAATTTATGTAGCACCTTTCTAAAATAATTTATTATTAACAGCAATTATACTCAGAGTGTAGAATAAAGGTGTTTGGGATTTTTCCACTGTTTACAAGATGGTCATGAAATCCAGAAGAAACAGAAGATAATGATGATAACTTAAATTCCTATAACATTTTAATATATACAAAACGCTTTTGCCACAGGAGGATGATGTGAGGGAGGTAGCACTGAGTGTTGTTACCCTCGTTTTACAGATGAGGAAACTGAGGCTCAGAGAGGACAGAGTGACTTGAACATAATCAAGGAATTTAGTAGGTGGCAGAAATAAACATTGATGGTATTTCACTTCCCAGCCCAGTGCTCACATCACATGCTGCCTCTCTACTAGATGTTAGTAGAAGGTTCAGGTATTGAAATCAAGGGAGATAGGACCAGGAGGAATAAGAGAGAAAGAACTGAATGCCATTTGTGGTAAGAATGTTGTATGTGTATATAAAGGGACTATTCTTGTATAGAGACACTATTTCTTTATTATCTATCTCTTTTGCAATGCCTAGAAATTGTTTAATAATAACTCACATACAGAGTTATTACACAGTATTTTACCTCCTTTATAAAATGTTTTGTAATGCTCTAGACATTACAGAGGGATCTCAATACTTTCTATAGAGAGTCATTCGTTTGGTTGACTGAATGAGGTTTTAAGTCAGGAGTAAAAGGTCATTATTTGGGGGAATAGCAGATTGCTCAACTATAAATAAAACTAGCCAAAAGGTATACAAAGTTTTCAGCAATAAGAATTATGAAAATCTTTTATTAAGTCTTTTTTGGAACTTTCTAGTCTAGTACACAAGAAACAGGTATTGATTCTTTATATTTTCTAGTCAGAGAAGTGAAAGATAGAGAGAGTAAGTGATTTACCTAGGGTCATACAACATGCCAAGGACAGAGTCAAAAACAGAAGCTAGATCTCCTGATCATGTGCCCTGTGCTGTATTCAATAGCTCATGTTGTCTCTCATTTCCTGCACCTCACTTAGATGGTTGCATGTAAAACATCAAGTCCAAGAAGATGAACATCAAAATGTTGTCATAGCAATACTGTGGTGGACCCTTTTTTTTTTTTTTTGATATGTAATATAAGATGATGAGGAGAAGAGGTTAGGGATTTCTGCACTTCCAACATGACTCTGCCTTTGTAAGACATTTTGTGATCAAGGCTCTGCAGTTTCACACCTAATAGTATCAAGCAAGAACAGACTGTCCTCCTACCTATGGGATGACATAGGAGTTTGGAGAGAAATTTTGACTTTCAGCAGTTGTCAATGACTCAAACACGGCAAGGAAGTCTAGTTTGTCCCAGCCCACAAAGTTTCTCAACCCCAGAATGATCTATAACATTGAATATACATTCTACCCATTCTCATTTTTTATTTTCTTGATGCCTTACTAATTTGGTTATACCTTTGCCTTTATGGAACTTTTTCTACGACTCTTTCGGAAGCACCTTCTTACAATTTCACCAATGGATTTTGTGTGTGCATGTTACAACTGTCAGTGATCATATTTAATTTTATAATTTTGTCACTATCTTTATTAACATGATATTCTTCTTTGGCTTCCCTATGGCAATTAATCATCTATCTTGTTTTATTTCTGGGACATTATTGTTAGAATATGGAGAAAGAAAGACGCAAGCATTTACTGAGATTGTCAAGCACTGTTCTAAGCAGTTTACAAATATTTCATTTGGTCCTCGCAACAGTCTGTGGATGTAGGTGTTACTATTATCCCCATTTTACATTTGAGGAACCTGAGGCAATCTGGGCATAAGTGACTTGCCCAGGGTCACACAGCTAGTAAATGTCTAAGGGGGTTTTTTTGAACTCAAGTTTTCTTGACTCAAGGATCAGTGATCTATCCACTACTCCACCTAGCTGCCTAGACAGAGTTCCTTGCTCTTTCTCTTGAATAAACCAATTAAGTAACTTTCCCAATATCATGGAGAATGGCATGGGGCCACCACTTTATTATCTGTTTTAAGAATAATACAATCATTTAAAATTTCTGTTTATTTTTAGACCTACAATTTAGTCAATAGTCTAAAGTATCACTTAAAATTTTTTAAAAAAGGAAATTTTAAGTAATGAGGGGGGAAACTGTATTGGTATTTTCTTGGGTTTTTCCTAAATATGCTGAAATCTAAGGAAATACTACAAGATTACACACAAGTCACCATTTGTAGGAAGAAAGGTTAGACAACATTGCATTTCTTTCCATTGTTAGCTTCCCCACCATTAGCAAGATTTTAACTTACTTTGTTTTGGACTGGCTACAACATATAGCATTATCAATTATGTGCCTCTCGGACTGAAATGTTGCTTCCCACAAGATGGTATACCAGATATGGTTTTTTGCTGCATGAAGACCAATTAAAAGACTTGCAGTGGTCCAGATGTGAAGTTCTTCATAAGGACTTAGATCACAGTAGTGGAATTGGAAATGGGAAGGAAAGAATGGGGATGAGGGACAATTGACTTTTAGTAGACATGGGGAGGCAAAGAGACAGAAAAATAAAAGATGTTTGAGAATCCTTGATTGAGCTTGTAGAGATTTCTTATCAAGGATTAGGATTAGAAGATTAGAAATTTATCATTGAATTCTGTTTCTTGGACAATATGCTATTCAAAAACTGTAAAAATGACCAAAGAAAGAGAAATCCGAATTAAGATGCTACTAAATCCTTTGAGATTCTATTCAATAAATATTTATTAAGCACCTACTATGTGCTAAGCACTGTGCTGGATGCTCCTAGTGTTGAACTGATAGGGTCTCATGCTACAGGTCAAACAAAAGGTCTGCAGAAACTAAATTTGTTATACACATTGCATTTGGTTTTTCAGCTATTTTACTAGCATAACACAAAAGTTTTACCCAACCTTAAAAGACAGCATTACCACCAAATCTTAAATCTTTCTACTATACAACTCTATAGCAACAGAACATCTGAATAATAACTCAAAGTGTAAACTGGGGAGCAAACTCATACACACAACCCAACAGTAATAACAACACCTCCCTCCATCTGAGTAGTAACTTGAAATGTAAACTGGGAAGACACATGCACAATTTTTAAACAATGCAACAGAGTTGTGGAATTTTGAACTAGGGGTAGGGATGAGGTCTGTGATTTCAGTGGCATAAAGAACTTTCAGATGAGGGAACGCTCCCTATCAATTCTCATTGGAAACCCCTCTGCCTAGAGCATAGAGAGTTTGGGGCTTGCTCAGAATCACACAACCTAAAGTTTTATTTGTATTTTAGTCATCTATTCCCCCAGTCTACCAGATTCCTACAATATTCCCAATCAGTCTTCAAAATGCTTCCAAATTCATTTTTCCTTCATGTTTTCAGTATTGCCTTGTTAATGAATTCCCTAGTTTCTGATCCATTGCCTTAACTTGACCATTCAGTTACATGAGTTTTCCCTGACTCCTGACTATTTCTCATGACTTCAGATCTTCAACTATCTTCAACTTCCAATTCCTAGCTATTGCATCTATGAAATCTCCTTCTACTCTCAGTCCTTATCATTATTAGTCTTCCCTGAGCCTACAAGGAATTTCATTTCTGTTTGTTGAATTAAATTAATACAGTTCTTGCAATTTGGTATTCTCATTGTTTACATGATCCAAACCTGTGGTCCTTCACACAACAGTGTCATAACATGTAGGATATATATACACACATAAAATATATGCTTTCATTTTTATGCATTTGCATATATTGTATGCATATGTATGCTTGTGTTCTATTTTAATTCCACTTATTAGTAATTTACTCTTCTGTTTCAACTGTGCCTATCCATTTGTTTGTTAGTAATATTCAAGGCCTTTTTTTTGTTGCTTTGTATAACTTAGCAACCCACTGTGTGTATATGAATGCCAAATACAAACTGAATCATAAAAATAAAGAGCAATTAATAATTTAACTTCAAAATATCCATAGTAGCACATTCTATGAAGTGAATAGGTATGCCTATGGTGGGGAAAACCAGCATGGGTTTTGGTACTTGGTTAAAAGGTCCCTCTTGGTTTTTGATGTTTGTAGAAGTGAGGTAAGCTAAGACTAAGCCGGTACAAGTTAGTGATAACTATTATCTCTTTATTAGACGAGCATAGGTAATATCTCTGCCCCCTGAGGGAGGGTTGTTTCAACTCCTTACCAATTTTTGCCTTCCTCTAACGCATTTATCTTTATTACCATTATTGTCTGATTACTATATATACCCACAGTGGCTTCTCATTCCTTTTCCCATGCCTTCCTCCGATGCTTTGATGCTATTAAGTACTCCTCCTGAGAATGTTGGAGTGAGTTGGTGTAGGATAGGAGGCTTACAAAATTGGTCAATTTAAGCATGTTCATTGTGGGGCATCAGGTCATAATGTATGAATGAAGGGCTGATTGTTAGTTTAGAGAAGAAACTTGGAGGAAGCATGATAGATGCTTTAAAATACTTGAAGTTATAATATGAAATATAATATGAAGTTATAATATGAATATAAAATACTTGAAGTTATAATATAATATAATATGAAAATCTGTATAGTTTTATAGGACAGAATATGAGTCAGTGGATGGAAGTTAGAGAGAGAGATTTTCACTCAAAACAAGGAGAACTTTCTGACAACTAGAGCTCTTAAAAAATAATAGGTTAAGGCAACTCGGTGGTGTAGGGGATAGAGCTCTGGCCTTGGAGTCAGGAGCACCTGACTTCAAATTGGGCCTCAGACACTTGACACTTACTAGCTGCATGAC
>NW_020954953.1:25980595-26054881 GCF_900497805.2 Vombatus ursinus | reverse complement strand
AAAAAAAAAAAAAAAAAAAAAAAAAAAAAAAAAAAAAAAAAAAAAGGTAATTTTTAGGTAATGCACTCTTCTTCAATGGAACTATTTGAGTAGAAGCTACATATTTTAGCATGTCAAGGTCAGAGGATCACAGGTGACAGAGCAGGATGGAATTGAGAGATTAGAGAATCCAAACCCTTTCTTTTATAGATGAGAAACCTAAGGCCCAGAAATACTGTATAAGGTATTTTTTTATTCAGAGGGAAACTGGATTAGACGTCCTCTAAGGTCCTTTCTTGACTGCCCCCATCTGCTAATAATGTATTTTTCCTTCCAGATCACAGACTTCATCTACTCAGTATACATCTTACATGTACCTAGTTATTTACAGGTTGATTCCTTAATCCATTGGGAGGGAAGCTGAATTAGACGGACCTTTAAGGTCCTTTTCTGGTTAGTCTGAGCTACTAATGCTTTTCTCTTTCAGATCCTTCATATTTATTCTGAATGTATCTCATATCTACCTAATTACTGGGTTGTTTTACTTTTAGGTTTTTTTTTTGTTTTGGTTTGGTTTGGTTTGGTTTTTTTTTTGCATTTTTTTGTATCCTCAGTGCTTAGCATAGTCCCTGGCATGAAGTAACAATTTAATAAACGCTCGTTGACAGAGTGGTCACTGATCTTCCATGTTAAATGTTCTTTTATTCTGTAGCTAGTTACATAGAAGTTAGGTTGGGTGCTAGACTTGGAACAGGGAGGACCTGAGTTCATGATCCTGCCTTAGGTACTCACTAGTAACTAGCTGCTTGACTTTGGGCAAGTCATTCAGTATCTCCCAGCCTCAGTTTCCTCATCTGTATAATGAGATGATAATTATATACATATATAATTATATATTATATATTATAGATGTATATATAATCTATGATAATTATATATAATTATAATACTAATGATATTAGCATTATATGCATAATACTAATGTATATGAGAATATAATGCTCCTCACCGAGTTGCTGAGAGAGTCAAATGACATAACATATAAAGAGCTTTCCAAGCCTTAAAGCACTTATATAAATACTACTATCTATTATTATAGCAGTCTGGTATCTATTATTATAGATATTCATTCATTCACTCATACTTTTGGCCTTTCAGTATCCAGTGATTTCTTGCATTGGATTTATAAGTAAAACAGAAGGCTCTTCTTGACCCTTCTGAGCATTCTCCATTTTTTGAAAACCACATTTCTATCAGATTTTTCAAAATTTCTATAGTTCTTGTGATTCTATTCCATCTGTATAATACAGTGAAAATGCCTTCTGAACTTCTAATCACATTCATTGGCCTTCTCTTGTCCTTTTATGTTTCTCTTTTGTTCTGTCTGAGCTAACTGGATATTTAAGATGGGGATATTACAGGGCCAATAACTTAAACAGAGTGATCTTTTTCTTGATCATTACCAGCGGTTCATCTTCACCAAGCTTTCAAAGTGAATAGTAGGTATTTTTCCTTCAAAGTTACAATTAATTCAGAACTTCCAATGGACAATAGTATGACCTGTTCTTTCTAAAGTGCATTTCTTGCAGTTGTCTTGAATTGTTTCAAGTTAAAGTCCTGCTGACGATGTGCACTGTGCAGAAAATAATATCATCAGCAGAATTTTCTTCTTACACAGAGGACAAACCACTATTCATGATGAACGGTGTTTTTAATGGTTAAACCTGCTGCATTTTAAAATAAAGCATTCTGTCCGTATCAAGTTTATGACATTAAAGGTCTGAATATGTTTCAAAACCATTGATAAAATGGGAGAAAATAATTTTTAGTAATTATTGTTTTATTCAGCATATAAAAGGTATCCAAATACATTCTGACCAAACCAATATTTTTAAAGATACCCTCCCAATCTTACACATACATATACACATAGATATAGTGCATATATTATACATATTATATATATACATATATAGTGCAGAAAACGCTCTCTCCACTAGAATGTCATTCAGATGAACTGTTTAATTTGTGGATCCTATGGCCCACAAACCGATCAAAATGGTTGATCAAAAATGGTCTATTGATTTTAACAAAAATGAAAATAGAGTACAATATCAGAAGTTTGGGCATTTGACTAAGTTGCGTCATTCACTGTGTGATATGGTGATGGATCCAAACAGAATGGAAGGAAATTATGCCCAGCCTTAGAGAAAAATGACACAAATGTGAAAACTAGATAAGCATGATAATTTTATATTTGGGAATTCTGCAAAAAATGTTTTTAGATCTAGCAGTAAAAACAGCAACTTGAAACAAAGCTGCTAGTTTAGGTAGAACATTATTCCAGCTATAAACATTGCCTGATGAAATAAATCAAGCTGAATAACTTGTCTAAGACATTGTAATGAGATACCTAATTAGGTATTGTTGAAGGGCTGAGTCTTATTATAAATCACAAAATGGAGAAAATTAGAGAAGGCACTATGTTTTCTTCCCTTCTTTTTAATTACAGTGTGTGTTTGAGTTAAACCAAGTGACCATACAAGTGACCATAATGTATTGATATATTATATATTGCTATATTATAATAAATTATATAATATATAATTTAAAATAAATATATTAATACAGTACAAATTATATTAATATAATATATTATAGCATATTATAAATATCTCAATATGGAAAAATAAAAGGTTAAGAACATCTACCCTAAAATCACAATTGACAAAACATTTTTCTAGGCTTTAGCATATATTAATAAGAGATGAGAAACACATTTCACTAAAGAATTAAAGGTTTAATGAACACCTACCTACCCATTTCTATAGAGCTTTATTTTATATTTTGCATATTTAAATTTAAGTTCATGTTAATGATATTAATAATAATTGCAATATTATTACATAAATACTTGACACATTCATATTTATTGTTGTTCATTTGTTTCAGTTGTATCTGACTTTTTATGACCCCTTTTGGGGTTTTCTTGGCAAAGCTCCTGGAGTGGTTTGCCCTTTCCTTCTACAATTCATTTTACAGATGAGGAAGTGAAGCAAATGGAATTAAATGACTTGCCCAGGGTCACACAGGTACTAAGTGTCTAAGGTCTGATTTGAACTCAGGAAGAGGAGTTTTCCCGACCCCAGGCCCAGCACTCTATCCACTGTGACACCTAACTTCCCACTAATATGGTGTTTGTAATTAGTAAAACCCTAAAAAGATTTCTTTCCTATCTTACATAACAACTTTTACATAACAACTCACATTTATATAGCATTTTAAAATTTACAAAGCAAATTTCTTTATAAAACACTCCTGTAAAGTAGGCAGTACAAGTTTTATTATCTTCATCTTAAAGATGAGAAAGCTGAGGGTCAGAGAAGTTATGTGATTTGTATATGCTCACAGAGATTAAAGAGAAGTGCTGGGATTTGAACCCAAATCCTATGCTCTTTCCATTATACCTTACCAGAGGTATGTTGGTAAATGTTTAACAACTGACTCTCTACTCCCTTCACATATACCTATGATACACCTTTAAATTTATACATATATATATATATATATATATATATGTTTTTTTTTTTTCCTTGGGGAGGGTAAGGCAGTTGGGGTTAAATGACTTGCCAGGGTCACACAGGTAGTATCAAGTGTCTGAGGCCAAATTTGAACTCAGGTCCTCCTGACTATAGGGCTAGCTGCCCCCACATCTTTAAATTTAATCTACATTTTTAACTTTTTCCCTAGCCTAGAAAATCCACAAAAAAGTAAATCAAGCTCTGATGTGTGGCATTTGCTTTTTTCCCCAAGGTGTAAATGATCCTGCTGAAAATTTAACAATCAGTTCTCAAAAACTGTTTCCAATTAGCTCCAGCACACCCCTATATCCCCACTGAAATTTTTAGTGATTCGTGGTTTAAACAATTCAAAGGAAACACTGTGGAACTGGACTAAAATTTTACTATTTTTATTTTACATAGTTTCTGGAGGGGAGGGGTAGGGAGCAGGTTGAACCTTTCCTTTTGAGCCAAATAAATCAAGCTATTCCAAAGTCAAAAGCGGTAGATAAATATTAATGACATTTATCTTCTGACTTCTAAACCATTCTAACTTTATAGATGTCAAAGTTTTGCAGCTAAGAAATTAAACAATAATTAGAACTTATCCTCCAATTACCACCTAAGAGTGTTAATTCTTTAAATGCGTTAGCTTTTTTTTGTCACAAGTTTTTATAATGAAAAATTTCTCATAATAAAACTATCACTGAACAGGCACATTTGTCACATTAACCATCTATCTGAGAAGAAATTCAAATGCACTATTAGAGAGCATTAGACACCAAAAATATTTATTTGGGGAACCTTGACTATATCACTATTAAAATAATTTTGCAGTGATAAATGATTTCCATGCTGTTTGGCTTAGATGTCTCAATCATTCTCTCCAACTTTACTAAGAAGGGATTATACCTTCTTTCTAAAATACTAAGAAGAATCTGACAAAGCCATATATTAATAGAATAAGTACGCTGCATATTCTTAGAAAAAATAGCTTCTAAGTACTGAAGAACTCTTTTGCAAAAACAGTGAACATGATGTTCTAAATTGTCAAGGCAAATGCAGGTAGTCAGAATAGCTAACCTAAGAGGTCTCTTTTTTTGAGTTGACACTCTTTATGTAAGACATCATTGAGTCTAGGAGCATGCAGCATCCATAGTACAATCTATAACTATGTTTAAATCAATGGCTCTATATGACTCATCTACTGAAGCAGAGAAATGACAAGTGGAAAATAAATGACTTTCCTAACAAATATTTTATTCTATTCCAAGAAAGACTACCTTCTGCCACTTTTTTTGTGTTAATGTGGTAATCTGTTAGATGTAAAGAGGTTTGTAAACGATTCAACCTACTAAAGTTAATGTCTTTTCATCAAGAATGATAATTGGAAATAATAACATTATATAAAGTAAATTGTACAAAAAATAAAGTTTCTCTCCTTTCACAATCCATCTTTTAAAAAATATACCCAAGTCAAAAACCAAAAGCTTAGCATAATAATTTTCACTATTAAATAATAGTGAAGGAAACCTCAATATAGTTATTAGTGAATAATTCAACTATAAATATTATTAAATATATTGCAATGAGAATTTTAGAGTTTTAGGCATCAGTTGTATTTATATTTTGGTTACTGTAATGAATATACTATCAAAATTTGACAATAGAGGTCCATTACTACATAATCCATTACTACATCTATTACAGTAAATTCAATGATATTTCTATCATTTATTTTGCAAGAATTTTGATACAACTATGAAGTTCTGTTATAAAGGGAGGGCTGAAATTCTACTATATTTAAATTCAACAACCACTTATGAATTGCCTCTTATGTACAAGACACTGGGTTAGATTCCAAGGATACAAAAAAAATTAGACCCTAGCTTCAAGAATCTTATGCTGTAATAATGGAGAGATGCTATATATACCAATAACTCTAATACGAATTAGAATATGAGTACAAAGGAGAGGAGCTAAGTGCCATGATAGATTCAAGTCTGAAAAAAAGATTTCCAATTTGGCAAGATGAAGGAAGACTTCCTTCAAGAAATAGGTCCTAAGAGAAGGGAAGCTTTGAAACAGGTAGAGATAGATTTGGGATGAAAATCTGAATTTATTAATCTGAAGAATATCATTGTGACTTTTTTGAAAATTTGAGAATTTAGGCTTTTAAGTAAAAAATCCTCTTTGAATTTTTGATACTTAGTTTATGGTACAGAGAGTTCACATTGGTACCTTTACCTCTGAACAATGAAAGCTATCACTGGCTTTGATTTGTAAGAATTTTAATTTTATATTAATATTACAATTATATTACCAATTTATATATAGGAAGATAAAAATGTTTATTTCTTGTTGCAACCACAAATACATTTCTAGTCTTTTAAAATTTTTTTAATCACATGTTCAAAACCTAGTTGGCTTTATGTGGTTATAGGCATGTGCAAAGTATCCAATTTACCTTAATAACTTCCTCTTAACTAACATCAATTTGTCAATTTATGGATATCCAGCAAATCTGGGACCAACCAGTAACCAAAATAGACAACTTTCTAAGCAACATGCAGTTGGGTATAATAAGGGACATTATAAATGTCTGTATATTTTAATGCCAGGATTTTACTCTTTTCACCATTTGGCAAGTTGCTTAAACTCAGTGGTTCTGTTTCCTCCTCTGAAAAAATGAGGGGTCATAGCTGCCTTTCCAGATCCCTTTCAGATCTACATCTATGTGGTACAGTGATGACTGAAAGCTTGAGAGGAATATACCAGGAGTGGATGGGTATAATTTTTAAACTTAAGTGGGGTAACTTCTAAATCTTGCATAACAGGCAGAAATTCCTCACCCTGGATCTGGTCTCTGAGAAGGTATTCAATTCCTTGATCTAGCCTCTTCCTCTCTCATTCCCATTTTGGGCCACGCTATTAAATAGGACTGTACTGACTTAGCAAGTGGATCATTGTAATAGGAAACATTCTAATCCTCTCTACAGAAACGTGTGAAGGGACTTTGTAGGTTTAAACAGTGTACCTTTTCCCTGAAAGATGGTTTGAAGGAATACATAGACTTATTCATAGCACAATAGTATCATAGATTTAAAGCTGAAAGGGACCTTAAGGTTAGTCTCATTCAAGCCCTCCTTAGAGAAGTTAAATGCCTTGAGCAGGGTGACGTAAGTGTTAAGAGGCAGAGCCAGGGTTCAAACTAGAACCTGATTTGAAATCTAACATTACATTCCACTGTATCTCACTACCTTTCTTACTTTAACTTCAAATGTACTTTAAGAAAAATTAATACACAAGCCAAAACCAATCATGCAAAAGGATCTATTACACTTCTAACTAGAATTTACCTTCTAGCTATGATAGTGTAAGAAGGGTATTTAAGGGGTGTGAAACACATACTAGAATGAGTAATGTGGTGTTCCAGCTCTGACACCTTTATCAGGCAACAGCACATCTCTGAGTTACAAAATCAGTCAAACTAGATGCAAACAAATCCTAGGTATCTCCATTGAATCAGTCAACCAAAGCTGTGAACTGAGTCTGAACAAGTCTTCAATTAGTGTAGGAGAGGTGAAGTGCTCTGAATCATTGGGTCAAATCAGATGGTAAAATATCTTGTGGTTGATTGAATAGATTCAGTCACACTTTGCAGGGTTCAGATAAAACAGTAAACCGATTTGTAATCTCACATTCCATTAACAAGCCAGCCTAGTGGCAGACCAGCTCCTGAGAAGTAAGAATTTTTTCTTGTAAGTAAGTAAGTAAGAACTGTCATGGTAAGGAGAAGCAAGAATTTTTGTCTCCTCTCTTTCCCTGCCTCAACCAGAAGAATACCTGGTAATATTGAAAAGGTAGGAACCTTCCATCAGCATCAATCACATTAAACCTGGAACACCACTGAGTGATAGTAACATCTGCATCAAGAACTGAGAGAGCTGCCATGGAAAACTACATATATTGGGGAACATTAGCTTCTGAACTCTTCATAAAGGCTGTTGTGCTTAGACCACAAGAGGGAACTTCACAAAGGGGAACTTCATGAAAATTCCACAAAGGAAGAAAATAACTTCCAGAAACTAGGAGCTGGCATATAAACTCTCTAATTTGAGCTGACTGTCCCTAGGGACCTTGTATGTACATGAGGAGAATATGCCTCAGACTGTGTGGGAAGGTGGGGTGGGGAGTTGTTTCTGAAACAGCTATCCTGGATATTCCTGCTTAGTAATTAGCTCTTTCTAAAAGTCAATTGATAAATGATAAGTGGAGTCCATTGGATGGGGCTTGTAAACAAAGCTAGCAGAGACCTCTCTGGGGAGAAATGGTACCAGTTCTCTGGAGAGCCAGCGGCCAGTGCTAATGGGACTTCGTCAGAGTAGTTCCAGAATGGGTGTAACATTCGTAATGGAAATGGAGTTAAAAAAAAACAATGTAGAAATAGTATTCTCTCTCTATCTCTTCTAGTAGAATTAGTGGAACTAATTTAAAGGGGTTACTATTTAATTTAAAATGGAACTATTTTAAAGGGGCTATTACAAGTTGGGCCTAATTTTTTAATTAGGTGAAATTGCTGATAGTTTTTTATCAGCAATTTCAGAACACTCTGCATCATTTAATCTATAGAGCTTCTCTCAAGCTATTATTGATTCACTACTGTACAATATAAATTACTGGCATGAAAACATTTTTGCTTTATAATACATATGAATTTGGAGGGAAGATCAACTATGGGCACTTTGATCTGACAGCATATAATAGTAGTTAAATAAGATCAATAAAACTTCCATTTACCTGGGTACATTAAATAAAAGAAATTCATTTTTATAAGTTACTCATCAACATTGCTTCTGGCAAATCAATTTTTATTTCTTTTATATCTCTAATGAGAGTCAGAAGATCTGAGTTCTAGACCTGATGCTGCCACTCAATAGCTACACAAACTTGAGAAGACACTTAAGTTAGATCTAAACTTCCTCACTTAATAATACATGAGCGTTCTCTCTCTCTCTCTCTCTGAGGGTTGTTGTAATAGCAAAGTGGTATCCAAGTAAAAAGTGATATGTTGATTATTTAGACATTGTTTTGATCTATATGTAATGTAGACTATACACACAAAATGTGAAACTCACTAGACTGGCTAGTCTGCTCAATGAGAGCAAAGACTATGCTGTCTAAACTTTATGTATCTCCCAGCACTTAACAAAGTGTTCTGCATACAATATGTGCTTAATACATAGAAGCACAGGGCTGTGATGGAGACCTGATACTCCAAGTGATTAGAAGTACTCAGGAAGTTTATATGTTAAACTCTTAGGAGACTGGAAGGGACTGGAAGTTTCAGGACAAGAAGAATAGATGCCAGCAACATCCTGGAAGGCATACGGGAAGAAGGACTAACTCTTTTCTCCTCAGGAATCCCCTAACCTAATTTAAGATATAAAAATGACAACTTTAAGATGAGTTTGGACATTGTTTCTCAAACACACACAGCAAACCAACTCCTGTCCAAATCTACAAACGGTACAATAAATCTATCTTCCCAAAGGAAAAGAATGATGAAAAGGTAACAAAATCTAGTACACTCATGGAAGGTGGATAATAACTGCCTAAAAGTGGATCAGAGGTTTCAGGAGCCAAATCCCTGTGAGCTCTTTACAAGTCATCTAATTCAAACCCTACCTGAACAAACATCTCTTATGATGATTTGGCAAGAGGTCCATCCAGACTTTGAATAAAGACTTCCAAAGACAATAAGCAGCTCAATCCATTTTTGGGTAGTTCTACTTACTAGGAGGGAAGCTAGGTGGCACAGTGGACAGAATGTTGGGCCTAGAGTCAGGAAAACTCATCTTCATGAGTTCAAATCTGGCCTTAGACACTTACTATCTGTGTAACCTGGGACAAGTCACTTCATCCTAATTGCTTCAATTTCCTCATATGTAAATTGAGCTAGAGAAGGAAATGGCAAACCATTCTACTATCTTTGCCAAGAAAACTCCAAAATGGGGTCACAGAGTCAGACATGACTGAAAACAACTGAACAACAACAACAAAATTGTTAGGAAGGTTTTCTGACATTAAACTTAAATTTTTCTCTTTTTAACTTCCATCCACTAATCTTAGTTCTGGTCTCTGGGACAGAAAGAATAAGTCCAGTTAAATTTGCTCTTATGTGTGGAAGCCCTTCAGATATATGCAGATAACTATCCTGTCCTCCCCGAGTCTTCCCTTTTCAAGGTTCATTCAAATGATCCTTATATGGCATTGATTCACATCCCCTTCTGATTCCAAATGCCCTTCTCTGGATGCTCTACAGCTTACTGATCAATCTTCTCTACAAGTGACATTTTCATCAAAACACAATATTCCAAATGTGCTCTGACCAGGGCAGAGTACAGTGGGACTATCACTTTAACATTCCTGGAAGCTTGGCGCTTTAGAAAGCAGCCCAAAGATGCATTTACTTTTGGAGGTGCCATAACATACTATTGACTCAGTCCACTACCACCTCCCATTTTTCATACAAATTGTCTAGTCATATTTCTTCCATCTTGTTTGTGAAGTCATTAAAAAAAAGTTCAAGAGTATTACTTTACATTTGCCCCTGGTGATTGTCATGCTCTTAGATTCACCCCAGTGCTCTGACCTGTGCAGATCTTTCTATACTCTGATTCTATTATCTCGTGTGTTAGCTCATTCAACACTGTGTTAACAGCACATACGAATAGGCTTGCCATCTATGTCTTGGCTGAAGGCTATGTTAAGTAGCCCAGAGGTGAGCACAAATCCTTGGGGCATCCACTATAGCCTTCCTAAAATACTGACATCAAACCATTAACTTCTTTGAATTTGGCCATTTAACCACTTCCAAACCCATCTATCTGTACTATCATCCAGTACACAGCTCCTCATCTTTTCCACTAGAATAATATGAAATACTGTGCCAAATTTTCTTTGCTAAAATCCAGCTAAAGTACATCAGTAGCATTCCATTTGGCAAAAACAAAATAAAACAAGAAAATCTCATCACAAAAAGAGAAAGGAGGTCAGTGTAGTGTAATCTATTCTTAGTGAAGCCATGCTGCCTCTTGGTGATCACCACTTCTTTTCCTGATTGTTCCCTGACCCTATCTTTAATAATCCATTCTAAAATTTTTCCTAGAATCAAAGTCAAGTTCACAGGACTGAAGTTTGGAGACCTTTCTCTTCCCCCACTATTTTTTTTTGAAAATTGGAATATTCGCCCTTCTTCAATCCAGTAGTGCCTGTCTTGCTTTCTATAACCTTTCAGACTTCACTGGTATGAGTCTGCAATCACATTTGGCAGTAGTTTTAGTGCCAGAAGGTGTAGTTCATCTGGATGGGGTAACTTTAACTCACCAAGGGCAGTTAAATGCTTTCTTATTATCCCCTTATCTTACGTATCAATTCCCTAGTAGTTATCTCTGTTCTACCCTTTCTGGTTCAAAGTTTATTCTACTTGGCAGAGAAAAGAGAGTTAAGCAGTGTTTCCTTTTCTCTGTTGTCAGTTATTTTCATCATCTACCAAAGCAGGAGTTTTATCCCTTCTTTGATTCTTCTATTTCTTCTAATATATCACTTCCTCCCATTTTTTTTTGTTCTTAGCTTTCCTTGCCTGTCTCAACTCATTCTGAGCTTTAACTCTTGTAGCACTACTGATATAGGATCACAGGGTAGTGGGTGTGTCATGAAAGGGAACCAGGATCTTCCCTTCACCTATCCTAATCTGTCTACCCAGATCCCAATGGATGACCCCAGGGCCCGGACCCTTTCAAGGGAACCATCCCAGTACCAGTGGCTCAGTTCCCACGAGGTACTGGATTCTTCCTTTCAGCTGGACACTGACTTACCATCCCTAGTCCTTCCCCAGAGCTTCCATTTCATTTCTACTCAATATCTTTTCCCCAAAAGTCATAGATGAGGGAAATGGTCACCCACATTGCTTGGATGATCAGGGAATCACCAACTACAATCATTCTGGTAAATAGTGTACCACCTGGTCTTACCATACGCTCTGCCATCATTCCCTAAGATCCTCTTGGTCTTATCTGTCTTGCCGCAATGATTCCCTAAATATATTGTCTTCCTTAATTACAACGTAAATTCTTTGTGAACAGGGACTCTAGCTATTCAAATTATACCCCCCCACACACAATTAGCACAATGACTGGTATATAACAAGCATTTACTAGTTTTTCCCTCTCTCCATCTTTCCAACTTCCTTCGTCTACCCATTCATTCATACTAGGTTACTTGTTCTTGCTTTTATTTTTTGTATTTGCTTTTTTAAAAAATCTAAGCTGATTGGTGTATTCCTTGTGTATTCACACTACTCTTTTGAACTCCCCTTTTCTCTCATCATAATTATTTTTCTTTATTTCTTCACAATTTTATTCTAGAGTTTTTTTGCTCCTCTTGGGTTGATTACTGAGAATTTTAGTCCATTGGATTTAACCAATCCTTCTTTTGAATCCTTTAAAACATGCTCTTCCTAAGTCTAGGAAATAACTAGGTGGTGTAATGGATGGAACACTGAGTCTGGAGCCAGGAAGATCCAAGTTCATATTTGACTGCAGACATTTTTAGTATTTTCACTTAATCCGTTTGCTTCAGTTTCCTAAACTGTAAAATGACGATAACAACAGCACCTACCTCACAGATTTATTGAGAGGAGCAAATGCACTGGTATATATTAAACACTTAGCACAGATCCTGGAACACAGTAGGTACTATCTAAATGCTTATTCTCTTCCCTCCACTCTCTAGGATGCTTGTTAAACTATACTTGGCTTTACTCTGTCACAAAGTCTTGGAGGAAGTTGCGTTTCCTCCAAGATTTCCATTATTTCTACCTCAGCAACCATTTCCTTCATGTTAATAGAGTCAGATCCAAAATGGAACTTCCCCTTGTTGGTTTTTTACCTTTAGAATAATGAAATTATTATTAAGGTGAGTCTGCTTTCGGAAGATAACTCAAACAGATGTCTGGATAATTGAGATTTTCTATTACTAAAATAGCATGCCCTGTGCCAGATTAATGATTGGTTCCTAAATTATGCATCTACTTCCTCTTCTTTTCCAGGTGGTCTGCAGTATACTCTAGTGACAAAATCACTTCACTTATTCCCTCATGGCTCTTCACTCATATTCTCCCCAATATTTTCATATTCTGGTTCCTAGATTTTCTCATAAGTATAGCTTCTTAACAGACAATGCTACCTCTGATTCTTACTACATTGTTGTTGCTACCCAGTTCAGATGAAGCATTATATTTCCTGTCACTCTATCTTCCTGGTATGAATTTTTGGGGATAGACAAATTTATTTACTGTATATAGATAAAACATGTATTAAGTACTTACTGTGTGCCACATGATATACTAAGTGCTAGAAATAAATACCAGAAAAAGAAAATTAGTTTCAAAGATCTTGAATTTTGATTATATATTCTGACATATATAAAAGAAAGATAAAAATTAAAAAGTGTGTGTGTGGCAGGGGGGAAGGTGGAAAAGTCTTTAGAGTCAGGAGTAGCACCAAGACAGAAGTAAGTATGGACTAGACTGGGCACATTACAAAAATGGAGATTCCAGAAAGGAATTAACCAATTGGAGTAGGGGGCAATAGATATATGGAGGCAGGGTGATAAGGCCACTGGGATGGAAGTGGAAAAGACTATATAGTCATGATCAGAGTAAGGAAAGAAGTACCCAACATCTGAAAAAGTGAAGTGTTTTTTTCTTTTTAAACCAAGTCTTTAAATATAGTACAGAGAGTGATGCTGTTCCCGTTACTTTTCTTTCATACCAAGTACAAAAAGTTTATTATTTTAGAGTATCGTACAATATAAAGGCATATTGTGTAGTACAAAGGAAAATGCAATGACTCTCTAGGTTCAAGTCCCATTTATGATGCTTACTAATTGTGTGGCTTTGGGCAAGTCATCTAAGTTCCTTGGGTCTCAGTTTCCTCATCTGTAAAATGAGCTCTAGACCTATGAACCTTTGAAACTCTGGAAGTGTTTGATGCAATGTAATTCTGGCAATGACTTTGCCAGTTATGGAAAGTAGAAATCCATATTAGTTGCTGAACATAGCTTTCACATCTTTCTGCTTAGAGACAGTGATAATGGCATCTTTGATATACGTTGGCACTTTTTCAGAGTTTCATTTGTCAAGCAAAGGTCTTAGTGTTTTGAGCAACATTCTTCTTCCCATGTGAATATCTTTGCAGGTATGCCATCAAATCTGGGAGCTTTACTATTCTCTAACATCTGCCTTGGAAATCAGCAGTAACCTCTTCAAAAGCTGTGGCAAGGGCCAAGCTGTTGCCCCTTAACAAAGAATCTATACTTTGCTAGTCTTCTTTCTCAATGTGAAAAACAGTATCAAGAGTTTAAAGTATTGCCATCTCTAAGAATTCCTCTTCAGTCTCTAATGAGGGTAAACACGTCTATATTTCTTAGTGGCTCTGTGGAGATGAGGATGATGAAGTCATACTCCTCAGGGCTGTAAAGAAATCTTTGGTGGAGTCAGCAACATGGAAATGAAGCATATTGTTTGCATGTTGCCAGGAGATGTCAGGTGGAGGAGTAGCCCTGTACCAGAGTTAACCAGATGTGGTGAGTAGCTGCTATTCCTTGGGATTCATTATTGCCTTAGCAGGCAACATTTAAGAAGTTTTCTGGCTGAGGTAGAAGGTAATATAATTATCTAAGAATTCTTGTTGTTTGTGCTTCATGTCTGTTTTCCTTAATACCTTTGATCTCTCTACTACTCTGTGGATTAAGTATTTCTTAACTGAATAATTGGTAATTGACCTCTTTGGCTTGCTCTGTGTCATAACTGGAGTTTGGATTGTGCCAGGAGGTTATTCCTTTTCAGAGAGCTGGTCTACCACTGACTTTTTAGGGTGCTAGACCTGGAATTAGGAAGACTCAGGTTCAATCCTGCCTCAGACACTTAATAACTACATGATACCACGCAAGTATCCTAATCTGTAGGCCTCAGTTTACTCACTTGTAAAATGGAGACAATGACACCCACCTCTCGGGGTTGTTGTGAGAATAAAATGAGGTGCTTTGAAAACTTTAAAGTGTTACATAAATACTAGTTATTTTTGTTGTTATCATCATCATCATTGGCTATAGCAGGTCTGGTTGGAAGCTGTAGACCAGGCAGACCCATGAAGGAAGGCAGGAAATTGAGAAGGCTCTTTGTTGCAAATGGTACAGATAAAAGTGTGCATTCAGCATCACCTAGGTTCAACTGCAGGATCAGGGACACTCATACAATGAACTAGATCCAAGGTAAGACACTAGCTCCCAGAAAGACTGGGTAGAAGAAAAGGAACTGGGCAACTACAGAGAGAACCAACACAGGAACAGATATACAGGAATAAGACAGAGACCCAATTACTGGAATGGGTATCAAAGCAAAGGCTCAGTGACTAGCACTGAGTGCCAAGGTCAAACAGAAAGCAAGACTGACTTGATGCTGAACCCCTAAGGTGCTACTGGCCCAAGTTTCCTTACCATCCCTTGTCTGTTTATTGATAGGGTAGATTCCAAGGTCTGTGATGGGGATGAATCCACTAGTGGGTGATGTGACTCCAGGTTCAAAGGATAGAGCAATGCAAGAAAAGGAAGCCATAAGAACATTATACTTACTAGTGTTTGTGACCTTTTTGTTCCTGATTGCCAGTTTGGTTTTGGCCCACTGCCTTGCTCTGATATGTATAAAAACCAATTCTGGATCATCCACCTGGATCCCAAGTCCCATTTCTACCTTACCATTGATATCTAAATCCTGCCCTGGGCCTGGCCTAATCCCATGCCTGTCTCCCAAGCCTGTACCTCTAGCTTTGCCTTAGTTTTTCCACTGTTAGTGTCCTATCTAGTCTCTAGGATGTGCAGTTGCATCTAATCAGATTTAGTTTAATTCACAAAACTCTTTCCTATTTTATGCTTATCATAGTATCATGGGGCTGCAAAGGAACTTGAAAGGCCATTCTGTGTACTGCATTGCTCCCCAACAGGATTGTACCTGAACTATTTTTGTCTCACAGATGTTTACCATGTTCTTTAAAATATACAACGAGATATTTTATAATCTTCATTAGGAATATATTTCAACGTTTCCTAGTAGTCCCACTGTGTAACCTACCTAATGGCCTAACCATTGCTGAGTAGAGTGGGAGAATTGTCTTTTAATTCCTATGGACAATGATTCCGGTATTGTGACTCAATGATGGAATTGCTTTTAAAATAATAGTAGTATACTGCTGACTATTTCTTAGCTTGTGGCCTGCAGTGAAATAAGAAATAATGAGATCTGTGAAACTATGTTTCAAATAAAATAATTTTAGGGAAAAAAAGAAGCATCAAAAGTTTCAAAAGCTGGCAAGAAAATGGCAGGTGAAGAGACACAGGTTAAGAGAGTACTGCTATCTTACTGTACAAAGTCATTTCAAAATAGCTATAATTAGCATCACAAAAGATCTCTTATTACGATAGTGTATTTAATAGGAAAAGAAATAAACTGGCCCTGGAAGGAACAGAGTAAAACTTAGTCATCATAGCATTTACTATCATTACTTTTTCTTTATAAATTAGAACATTGGTTTGGATGTACACCGGTATGTAATACTGAAAGCAGGTATGAGCAAAACAATGTCAATATGATTTGCAGTGTTACATTCTGCAAATGTCCTTGTATATTTTCTTCTCTGCGACCTTAACTAGTGGGTAACAAAAAGACTTTCTATCAACAAGACTCACAAGTCTAGACTACATGAAAGATAATAAAAGTATATGTTGATTTTGTTTTTACTTAGATGCACCCTCTCAATCTTTTTGTTTGACTAAAAAAAAAAACCCTACCAATATTTTCTGTGTTGATAACTCCATTTTCTACTTCAATGCTACAGATGACTCATTACAGCACAGAAATGGAACTGGGTTCTCAAAGACTATGTTGACTGAGAATGAGTTCTGACAGATTCTACCAGCCTATGTGCCTGTCATGTAAGGACAAGTCTAAAACTAAGGTGATGCTCATCATCAAAAGGTAGTCAGAGAGCCCACCAGATAAGCATTTTGCTTTTTGCCACATCAACTCATGAAGGAATGATGGGGTTGCAATTTGCATTAGAAAAAGGAAGTGCTTACCTAGATCTTCTGAAGTCATAATCTCTCACTTTTATACAGCCCTCACATTACAAAGCACTTGCCCCATACAATACTATGAAGCAGAATGCTTTACAAGCACTGTCATCTCCTTCTCTTAGCTGAGGAAACTGTGCCCTGGGCCACACAGGTAGTAAATGTCAGAGGTAGGATTCAAACCCGGGTCTCCCTAGACCTGAATTTCAATGCTTTTTCAATGAATCATGTTGCTTCTCTCAGGTACAGAAAATGTCTTCAAGTCAATGTGGTCTCAAGGAGAATGACTGGAGGTCTTTGGTGCAGGTACCATAGTAGAGCTGAGTTAGAGAGGCACAAATAATTTGGAGGAATGACAACACTGAAACTTTCTCTGACTCACTGAAATGTCATTTGTAGGTTAGAAAAGGAGTCCACACACTCACCAATGAGTGGAGAAAGAAAATGCAGAATCTAGTTTGTGTCTGGTTACAAAAGTGACTGTCAAAGGCATGATTACAAATGTCAGACCTCATCCACTTTCTTGCTATGTTGCATGTGAATGAATTCCTGGAATTGGAAGCCTGATAATCCTCAAGAAAACAATACAAAGTATGCAAAATTAAGAAATGGAGTATTTCCTTCCAAATCTTTTTGTTTCTGAAATTATAAATTACTTTGTCAAATATTGTTATTTTAAACAATCCATATGTGAATGTAGTCATCATGTTATATATATAATTGTGAAGAAGAGAATCCAATGTATTAGAAAACTTGCTTACAATTTCATTAATTCTCTAAGCAATCCTTAGATTCTATAAAATACTTAGATTTCTATGACATAAATCAAACAAAATTTGTAAACTGCTTTGCAAGCCTTAGAGTATTATCTATAAAATTCTAGCTATTATTACTATAGAGACTTAAGTCATTGGGAGGAGCTCATGAAAATGTTGACATAAAGGAAACTAAGAATGAAACTGGGAATAATGAGTATTCATTTTTAGATGTTTAAAATTGCAATTTAAGGGTGTTTTAAAACAGGTAATTTTTAAAAGATTTTTTAAAATGGCAAATTACAAGCTGAAGCTACTTTAAATTATAAACCTTAGATAAAACTATTTGTCTATTTGTCCAGATTAAGTAATAAGTTAAGCTATATTACTAGAAAAGAATGTTAATTTCCCTTGGGAAAATTTCATTGTGATTTCTCCTTTGGGGTACATGTTAAGTATTTGTAGTAAATAGATTTGCCTGTGTGCCTGCCTGGATTTAGACAAATGTCAATAGACTAGACAATGTCTCTGGAAGGAAATGTTGACCCTACTCATCAAGAATTGGGGATATTGGTAATGATAAAGGAGACTGGAGTTCTGTAGCCAACACCAACTCCCAGAACTCAATCCCAACTTTACCTAGCAAAAAGTGAAGATAAGAGCTTTTGCCAACAGAGGATTTTATAAGTAGGTGCCCATTTACTCTAATTTTCTATTTGCATAATCAAAGAGCATGCTAAGAACCTCTTTAAAAAAAAGGAATGAAGGTATGGTTGTTAACTCCAAGACCTGGTGTACCGGTGTTAAGCCTCTCTTTACTGGGAGGAATTCTGCTCTGCTGTGTGTTTACTTGCAGATATGCCCAACTGGAACTCAATTTTTTTTCTTTTTGAAGGGGTGATGATTTCCAATTTACAAATGACAAACATGATTGACTTGGAATTTAGTCCACAGTAATGAGAAAATGCTATGGATAATGACTCTAATGAGCCTCCTTTAGTTAGCTAGAAGCCAAATAGGAAGGGATAAGTAGTAGAACATGAAAGCTTTGGAAATCCCTAATAATGAAATAATGGCCCCTCTGTATTTCTGGTTCCTAGACTTGAATTTCTACACCTTATTTGGAAGGCAAGTTAGGTGGTACAGTGGATAGAACCCTGGACTTGGAGTTGGGAAGACTTTCATATACGGCTTCAGATATCTACTAGATGTTTGGCCCCAGGCAAGTCACTTAGCATCTGTTTTCTTTGTCCCCCCCACAAGGATGCTATGTCCAGGATCACTTTTAGTGAGGGACACAGGGCCTTCTTCCTGAATAAACTATCTATCTTCCTGAATAATTATCCAATGGTCAGTCACAATAATAGGGGGAGGGGTCTGCCCAAGCATTCATTCAGACCCGGGAACAATGATTTTTCACTGTATTTATCACACACACACAGCCAGCCAATGCTAAAGATCAGCAGATGCACTGGCAGGCAGGGACAAGCCTGGCATACAACTGCCTACAGAGTACTGGGTAGCATTTAACGAACCCACACCCTGATTCATGCTGTAACTGGCTTTTCCCTGCCTTGGCCCTCATTTTTCTTGTCTTTTTCTCTGAACTTCCCATGGCAAAAATCCCATACTGAACACTAAGAATCCCCCTGAAGATTCTCTTTGTTACTCTACAGACATTACCATAACACCTCTCTTGGTCAAAAAGCCATCACCTGGAAAGTAGTCCACAGCATCGTGCTCACAGTCTTGTCCTTTTTGGCTAGTGAGATGGTGCTGATTCTAAGCTTTAAGGATCATTTTTTTTTTCATCAAGTACATTTTCCTTGCCATGTGGAATTAAACGAATAGCCAAAGAATTCTTGAACCAGCATAGCGGCACATTCTCTCTTCCCAAAGGGCAGGGAATTTGGCCATGTCCTTTAATGACACATCGATGAGTCTGAAAACACGTGGCTAAACCTATAAGAATTTTATTCACTTAGGAGAATCAAGACAGCGTTACTCTTGGTGAGTCGGAGCCTGAGTGTACAGTATGGCATGTGATTGAGAGTTCTTTCCACACTGTCTATATGCAATGTCTACTTAGTCTGTTCTTTCGGGTTTGATACTATGCATCATAGGATTAATCATAGGACTGGTGATACTGTAGACCTTAGCTTAAAATTGTCTACCTAATTTCTGCTGCATGGCTATCTGATGGCCACACATCATGATTCATTTAACGTATGCCCTATGTGGAACCTTAATGTTCCTTTTCATCATTGGGCTTTTTAATTATAAACCTTGTTTTCTCTGTAGTAACTATTGACTTGGGTTCCTCATAGAGTAAAAGAGAAATAATAACTGTGACAGGAAATGGATACTTAGTCTTGACACTTTAGAAGACTCACATTAATGGTCTGTGTGTTTTTCCCCCCATAACTGTGTTTTCACAGGATCATAGATTTTGAGTGAGAAGACACCAAAGAGACTATTGGGGGCAGCCAGGTGGCACAACAGATAGAGCACTGGCCCTGGAGTCAGGAGGACCTGAGTTCAAATCCGGCCTCTGACACTTGACACTTACTAACTGTGTGACCCTGGGCAAGTCACTTAACTCCATTGCCTTGCCAAAACAGAGAAAGAGAGAGAGACAGACAGACAGACAGACAGACAGACAGAGATACATACACAGATACAGACAGACAAAGAGAGAACTAAAGTTAAGTGACTTACTCAGGTCACACAGCCAATTAAGTATCAGAAGCAGTATTTGAATCCTGCTAACTGTAAGATGGCCTTTTGGCCATTTGACCACATTGAAATTTTCTGATTTTTAACATTATAAAATTCAGGCCTATTTTGTTCCATTTTAACAATTATTCTTGGTTATATAAATAGATGTCTTTCTTTATGTCATTTTCTTTCTATATATTCTATCTTTCCTGTGACTACTTTAAGGCAAAGGGGAGGAGGAAAAGCCCAGTACAAAATATTTCTTAAAAAACTTTATTGTCACATATGCAACAGTAATTTCCACCTTGATAATACTCTGTCACAAATGTTAAGCATTATGAAAAACTGAGGATATGGGAAGGTTTAAGTTTCTATTTTTCATAGATGAAACTGAAATATAATGCTATAATGCATTTTATTCACAAATATGTGCCAATATATTGAATTAAAAATTTTATAGCTATAATATGGGGTAATATTAAAAGATTAAACAAATCACAATGTCCCCAATTTCTGGAGAGATCCTTTGATTTAAGCCCCCTGTTTTTCTGCAACTATCACTATTTTTGGTAAGACTCATTTAGGGGAGGCAGTGTCTTCCTCTAGAATCCATTGTTTTAATGTATTTACCTAGTTGGCATAAAGATGCATGCAAATAAATATGTAAAATTTTTTCCTCAGATTTGTTAAATAAAGATCTTGTGTAGTTAGAGATTTATCCACATGTTTTAACACCAAGAACTAATAAAATTTCATCTTTTAGAAATGAAAGAATTTTAAGATTAAAATTCAAACACTTAAAAATACATCATCTTTAATAGTTAAGAGGCTTAACTAGGTAAGGGATTCTTTTCAAAATACATAATGCAGCTTTCTTCCTTCTCCACCTCTCAATATAGAGTCTAAATCCAGTGTGGAAAAATATTAGCATATATTGCAAAAAGATTTCAACATTTTAAGAAAAACATTCTCTAAATGTTTTAGCAAGACTATATGACTTTTTTGGCTGCATAACTATGCAAATAATGACATCAATTCATTAGATAGGAGATCACTTAATTTCAAATGTGTCCCCTACAAATCCTAGGTTTCTAGGTCATATATGATGGACTGAGAAGTTTTAAGGTAAAATTCATTCCCTTTTCCCACCTCCTTCAAGACTTATATCCTCCATGAGACAAGTCCAACTACCTCAGCTGGAATCACTTCAAAAACCCCTTTTTTTTCTTACCTTCTGACTAGAATATGTAGTGCTTATACATAATTATGTATATGCATATATGTTTCTGTAACATGTTTACATTTATGGTGTGTGAGAAAACAAAGGCATGTATCCTTTTTTTTAAAATCCACATATTTTGCTTTCATGTGATACTATACCAGATAATATGATATAGAATACCAGAAAAGTACAACTTTAAAATAAAAACTTCAAACCTAATGAAAGGAAGAATTGAAGCCTGCTATAAAAATGTGGGTTTTTTTCAATTATAGAACATTTTGGTAATTTATATACCTATATTAAGATTATATGGAACATTTCAATAAAGTGTATTCATAGTTTGAATGTGTTAAAGTGCACTATTATATACTGCTCTCTAAAATGGTGTTAGAGGGACAGAGGTTCTAAAATAAAAATATGACAAAATAATAAAAAATACTCTTGAAGAGAAAGAAAATACATTATGATTACATAGTGCTTCATAGTTTTCAGGATGTTTTCCACATATATTACCTAATTTTATTCATAAAATAATTTTAGGAGGTTGGCAGAGTAGGTATGAAACCCACTGATTTTAAAAGATATGCCTAGAGTCAAAATAATAGCAAAATCTGTGGCCCAGCCAGGACTTTCTTCCTAGATCCAGTACTCTTTCCACTATATCATATTGTACCCCAAGGTAAAAAGCAGGACACAGTTAAGGAAATCAGCATGACTGCATAGGAAGATCTCTGATGAACTCAGAATTTCATAAGATCATTTACAAAAGGAAGACATAAAGATATTATGGATGATGATGATGATGGTTAATTTACTGAACACTTTAAGGATTGCAAAGATCTTCATGAATGTTGTCCTACTTGATCCTCACAAAGAAGCAACGTGGTGGAATATATAGACCATGTGCCTCCAAGCCAGGAAGATTTGGGTTCAAGTCACATCTGACATATACTGACTGTGTGACATTGGGCAAGTCACTAAACCTTTGGGTGCTCTAGGCACCTCTAAGAATATAAATTACAGAGAAGGTGTTGACCTATATTGGCAGAGGGATTTTCTCACCTGGGAATTTCCTTTACCAATTAAATACAGGCCCAGTCTACCTATTGCTATCTCTGGATCTTCACCACAAACCCATGAAGTTAGTACTGTAGGCATCATTGTTCCCATTTTACATATTAGGAAATTGTAAAAAGGATACTGTACTTACCCTTTATCTTATCAAGTGTTAGAAGAAGTATTTGAACCCAGATCTTACCAGATACTGAATCTAGTGCTCTTATCACTTTTAAAATAACTAGAAATGATCTAATTTTTTTTAAAGGGTGAAAGGCTATATGCTATGAAACAAAGACTAGTAAACTTCATACTGAGCCCTGGAAAAATAGTAAAACTCATTCTAAAATAGATGGCTTACAAGTACTTTAAAAAGAAAATGGTCATCACTAGGAACTATGTATTTACTATAAACAAATGAAATGACTGTCATAATATATTTTGATTTTAACAAGATATTTTACAGTCTTGAAATGTGGGCTGTATATTAATAGTCAGGTGAATTTGTAGTTGAGTGAAAACCAATTTGATGTCAGTCCGAGGGAGATTTCTACTGGCATACCTAAAGTTCCATACTCGGTTTTGTCCTGTTCAACATCTCAATCAAAAACATGAATGAATCTATCAAGAGTGTGCTTATGAAACACATTTAGGGAGGTTAGACTTATTTAGCACCTACCATTATTTGGAAAGGGCCATTCCCTTCAAGGGTAATGCTAATACTGGTTTAGCTGAATCTCATATTTAGAGAAAGTTTGAATATGAGGTTAGCCTCAAAATTTTACCTGCAGGATCATCAGTGTGACAAATTCTCTCATATTATTTATTACTCATACACTATTCTTATTCTCTCAGTTTCTAACATTTCTGCCTAACTCCATATGTTTACTAGCTCCTTGAACTCTGCTGATCATCAGGTACCAAGATATTCTTTTAATGTTCCATAAGCCACTTCTTGCCTTTATCATAAGTACTATTTAGCCTCCTCTATACCTGTTGATTTCTCAATGATTGTGCATAAGTGACCTGGCTTTCATGTCTGCTTCTCCCCCTAGCAAGGACCTTCTAGATAATGGCTTTCTCAGCTCCATACTCCTGGGACAAGGCTGGCAGGAATATTATATTTAAGAGTTACTGGACAAGGATAGTTATAACTGTATCTTTCTCTGCTCCACACAACTTAATTACTTTGTGCCTATAGCTGCTCCCTGCTCTCTTTTCTTCCTTCCTTCATGCTTACTTTCTCACGTGTTCATCTCATGTTAATCTCATTATATTCTCAGTGTTTTAAAAATCAGGAGGTCTAGGTGACTAAGGATTTTTTTCCCCTATTAAACATATTTTCATATTAGTGATGTTGTAAGTAAGAACTAAAACCAATTGGAGGAACCACCAGAAAGAGGAAATAAAACACAACAGAAAAAAAAATAGCGAATAGTATGCTTCAATCTCCATAGTTCTTTCTTTGGATGTGGATAGCATTTTCCATCATGAGGCCTTTGGAGATGTCTTAGATCCTTATATTCCTGAGAACGGTTAAGTCTATCAATATTAGTCATCACACAACATGGCTGTTACTGTGTACAATGTTCTCCTGGTTCTGCTCACTTTACTCAACCTCAGACCATACAAGTCTTTCCAAGTTTTTCTGAAGTCTGCCTGTTCATCATTTCTTATAGCACAATAGTATTCCATTACATTCATATATACCACAACTTGTTCAGTCATTCCCCAATTGATGAGCATTCCCTCAATTTCCAATTCTTTGCCATCACAAAAAAAGCTGCTATAAATATTTTTGTACATGTGGGTCCTTTTCCCATTTGTATGATCTTTTTGGGATGCAGCCCTAGAAGTGCTATTGTTGGGTCAAAGCATCCCTGTCATTCTTAAGGACTTCACCACCACTCTCTTATATGTGTTGTCTCCAAGAACATAAGTTCCTTAAGAGTAGGGAATGTCTAATTTTTTTTATAGTTGTATCCCTAACACACAACACAATGTTTGGTACATAGTTGAGCTTAACAAATTGCTTTTTCATTCACATGCACAAAGCACTATACGGAAAATTTTAAAAAATAATCAACTGTACAAGTACAGGATAGAAAAGACTTGGTTTAACAGTAGTTCACGTAAGAAAGACTAAGGAATTTTAGCTGACTTCAAGTTCAGTATGGTTTAACTGCACGATAGGGTTCCCCCCAAACTAAAGCAATCTGATGTTACAATAGTAGAATACAATATCCAGATCAAGGTAAGTGGTAGTTCTACTATACTCTGCCCTAGTTAAGACATGTGTTCAGTTTTAGTAGCCCTGTTGTAAAAGGAATTGACAACCTAGAATAAATAGTCATTACAGGATGGTGACCATCATGACAAAAAGTTTAGAAATCATATCATGTGAAGAATAATTGAAGAAATTGGGAATGATTAGCCTGGAAAAAAAAGACTTAAGGAAGGCACGATTACTATTTTCAAATATTAACAGGGCTTTATATAGGAGAAGGATATGATTTATTTCATAGAATGTCAGAGAACAGATTTTAGAAGGAAAAACTTTCTAAGAGTAACAGCTGATACAAAAAGGGATGGATTATCTATAAGTTAGTAGGTCTCTTGTCCTCTAAAGTAGAGACTGGCTGATCACTTGTCAAGAATGTTATAGAAAGATAATTCCATGTTGGACACAATGATCTTTAAGGTCTATTTCTAAGGTTGTGACTTGATGAACCTTTTGAAAACATGCATCCTTAGCCCAAATATTGTTATCATCTAACAATTTACATAACAAGTATATTGGTTAGTAAAGATTGAAGCCATTTTATTGAATGCCTTGTATAACATACTATACAGTTTACTAGATACCAAATCAAAACCATATCATCCTGAAAAGAGAATTTGTGAAAAATGTTGTTAAAGCTAAATTATTTTAGCAGTAAAAGTGCTATTGTAATTAGAAATCTTCTGATAAGCTTCTAGTCCTGCAATTGGATCCACTGGTAAAAATGACTCTTTGAAGAATAGTGTTGTTTTTTCATTGCTAGAATGCTCCAATTTTTTAATATGACCCTTTGGAAATATAGTAAATGGTATCCTGGCATTTTGCTGACAGGTTTCTAAGATTAGTAGGAATGGAAGCTGAAACTAATATTTTTTCCAAATGTCAGAAACATATTGAGCAGAGAAAAAGTTCTAATGTAGAATTCCTAATGCCCTCATTTAGAAAAGCTCCGAACAGGATTTTTCTATGTTTTATACTATTTCAAGATGATATTTTAATGAGGTTTGCAATTTCTTAAAACATTATTTTAATAAGAATATGTTAAGTGGTCCCAGAGTACACCATTTTTGCTCTAATTCATTTTTAGCCATTGCTATTTCTCTGTAGGGACAGAGAAATGTCCTAATTTCTTGTCGCCATTCTAGTAGGACATAGGAAACTGGCCTCAAATTCTTTCTCTATAGTAATCCATTGCTGAGGTCAAGATCCGCAAGCATGAAACCATGTACTCCCTCAGCCAGCTACCACTCACAGCAACATCTTTCTAAGAGGCTCACTCCATTTATTTACATTACCTGATCTAGATTCCAGTTGTAGTTATCTACCAGCCCCCAAGGCCACTGCCCCTTCTTTTTTAAAGTTTTTAGTCCTTTGCTAACAGTTTTCCTCCTTCCCCAAGTCCTGCTTTTATGTCCTGCTCGTAGGTCAATATATATACTTATGTCCCCTCAAATGCCCTGACCTTCTAGTTCATCAACCTTATCAACTCCCACACCCAACCTGTACCTTTCCTCTACTTTAGCCCCACACATAAATGGTATTGTACTTCATCTCACCATCCACCCTATTTGTTCCACTTCTGTGATTGAGAAATCTATCCCACCATGACCTCCTATCTTTCCATTTTCTTCCATGCCTCGTGTCTCCTAGTCCTATTTTTCATCCTCAACATGATCACCAGTCCCTCCATATTCCACGCAAGCTATCAACTTTGCTCTGGTTCCTTCCACCTCACTGCTTTCCCAATCTTAATCCTGTAAGTTAACCACTTCATCTCAGCATCGTCCTCTGTGCTTGAATAACTGGTCCTGTTGCTCTAGCACCATAATATGCAGGTTTACTACACATTACTCTCTATTACGTACCCTATATTATAGCCAAATTGGCTTTTTTGCTATTCTGCATGCATGACTCCTTTCTTTATATGCCTTTGCGTAGACTTTTCTCCATTCCTGAAATGTACTCCCTTCACTCCTCCAGCTCAAAGAATTGTTACCCCTTTCCAAGGATTTGCTCAAGTGCCACAGAGTACAGGGGCTTTCTTGATCCCCAAGCTACTCTTTGCCTTGCCCTGCATACCCTGCTCCTTTCTAATTTATGTTATAAAGAAACTATTTACCTGTATGTACTTATTTTATTTTCCATGGTAGCTTCTTAAGGGAAGAATTTTTTTTTTCTCCTTTCTATTATCTTTACATTCCCAGTGCCTGGGAATAGTAGTCATTTAATAAATGCCATTGAATTGGTTTGATTTCAAATCTGCAAAGCCTTTCACATAATTATCTCACCTGAGCCTCAAAACCATTTTCTGAAGTAGATACCTCAGGCATTACCATGCCAACTTTACAAAAGAAGAAACTGAGACTCAAAGAACTTAAGTGAGTTGCCTATGATCACACAGCTATGAAAATGAATGAATCAGACTTAGCTTTGTGACTAAGTCTAGCATTATCAGTTTCCTCTTAACCAGTTTCTAGACATTAAGTTGAACAAATCTTAGTTTTATATATTAGAAGCTTTAAGTCATCATATCTGAGTGTGCATTTTCCTTTACAGACCTCAATTTAAAAACAGAGCCCATGTTGAATTGGTATGACTAGTTACAAAGTTTTAGCATTGATACAGAGAAAATTTTTGTTCTACTAATTTAGAAATAACAATGACGTTTTTCAAAAAGAAAAATGACTACTATTGAAATGATTAGTTTTTAAGCACAAGTAATCAAACTAATACCTTCACTTGAACATCTACCATGACTCACATCTACTAATAATTACAAGTGGCAAGGATGGTTGCTCATTACATCACAGATCCTACAATATCTGGCATAAGCTCCTTATGTTTAAGACCATATAGTATAGAATATATATGGCAACCACACTATCAAGCAGTTGGCTTTATCTTTTCAGATAACTACATGAATTCTACTAAAATATTCTGTTACCAAGTAAATGCAGTTCAAATAACAGTTTATAAGATAATGTATCAAAGTTTCATAGATGATAGCTCCTTCGTCCCCCAGATTTCTCAGTTTGAATCTCCCTTGACTCCAGGGAGAGATTAGATTGCAAGATTTTCACGTGGCACTCCACTAATTCTAACATGTCTAATTCTAATTATTAATCCATTCCAATTCTAACATGGCTAATTCTAAGCCTAATTCTAACATGACTATCAGAAATTAACTTCAAATATTGACAAAATTAGTATCAAATCACAAAGTTAAAACCATAGGAGATAATTAGGTATATACCACAGCAAGAAGCTTACAAAGGAGATCCTTTATCATAACAACTCTATTAATCTTTCCAAACAAGTATAAGTACAGTCTCTGAATGCCAAGGCAGCCTATACTTTGTATGAGAAACAAAAAAAAAAAAAAACAAAAAACCACCTGATTCTTTTTACTTGGTCAAAATTTGACTTAGAAAATAATGTTTCAAAGCAAATGGAGAAATGTTAGTATCTTCTTTTTTAAAAATGTGTCACTGATTGCTTCCATGTATCTATTTTTATAATAAAGATAGAGCATAAAAATAACGACTCATAATAAATCACCTTCTACACATTAAGAACACTACTTCCATTTAAAAATATGATCATAAACCAGAGGATAGGAAAATTTCTGCATAGAAAATCTAAGATAAAAACATAACTAAAAAAGTAGACAAACTTTGCAACTTACTAATGTATTCATAAGACTATTAAAAACTTTACAATTTAATTATTGGGAGATTACAGAACTGCTTCAGTGCTTCTGTACTGCGTTAAATAAGCTGTACGTGTGAGGAGTAATAAATGAAATTGCTAATTTTATTGCATCCTTAGGGAGTAGCAGGAGATGGGGTGGGGGTTATGTTATTTAGAACTCCAAATGGATTTGGGTTTATATGCAGCAATAAATTCTAACTGTGTTGTTAATTAACCCTACCCCCAAGCCACTCTTTGCTTTAGGGTTTGAAAGACATAGTGACTACTAGAATAACTCACCATTCATATTCTTAAAGATGTTTAGTATGGGGAGAATTTGTCGGTAGTAGGGCACCAAAGCCTCACCCACCATGTCAGCTGAAACAACCAGATGCTGAAGGACTTTGAGTGTGACACAGATGACCTGCCGATTACGGAGATTCAATGCATCTGTATCGTAGAAAAAGAAACAAGAGAATTAATTTCTACAATGTTAAGGAGGATTGGGAAGAAGTCCTCTAATGGGTAAATTTAATTAAATTGTACTCTGCTGGGGATCATCAGTGGGCTTTTATTAGGCTAGCTTTGAAAGATGGATTGTCGCCCTGATGTTATAAAACACTGCCTTGTCTGACTATTTGTTCCCACAACTAGTGCTAACGAACCCCAAGAATATAGCTCATTATTCCCTCAGACTAACTAGGTTTTCTAGTTGTATCTCTGCCCATCCATCCCTCTCAAAAAGAGCACCAATAAAAATTCCCTCAAAAACTGAGTAAGCACTATTGGGGCTGATGGAACTTGTGAAGATTGATAGCAAATAAAAATTTTAAGCAACAATCACCCTGTTTGGGGGAGTTAAATCTTATTTCTTTCTGTTTTAACGAGCCTTGCAAATTTTAAAACAATGAAACAAATGTTTGACGAGGAGGGAAATGGCAAGCTTATAAAGGTTTTACAAATACTATAAATATTATTTGTGGATATGACTATAATTTGCCATTCAGCATCCTAAAGACAGAGAAAATTAAGACTGAAAAATGAGGCAAAGCATATGAAATCTAGGTGTCAAGGATCTCAGAAAGCTTCTGAAAGCAGACAAATTATATTGGTATAGAGGAATGACAAGCAGATAGCAACATGCTACTTTGAGATAATCGCCCAAAACTCTAAAGAGGCCTAAAAGGAATGAGAAACCATTGAAAGTAGGTTTCATTTTACTGATAATCACCATTTTGAGTCCTTGCTTAGTCAGTTTGTAGGAACAGGGATAGGGACCAGACCTTTAATTCTGTTAGCACAAGGAACTCCTAGGTGAGCACACTTCCTCTACTGTTGCAGGTCTGCATCTTCTTTGTAACTTAGAGAGTTATGTAAAGTTTTGAGACTTTAATTGACTTGCACAGCCAGTATATTCCACAGACCAAACTGTAACCCTGTTATGCAGAGTTAGATTACTATGGAGAAGTATAATGAGCAAGCAACATTATTTAGGGACAGGACAAGAAATAGTAAACAGTAGCATTTGCAAGACATAAAAGGTAATAATAATTTTAATAGTATTCACTATTAAAGTGAGAGTAAAAGACTAGTGAAAATGCTTTCTTATATAATTCCTTATATAAGTTTTTTTTTCTTTCTTTGAAAAAAGATTGACCTGGATCACAAAGCATATACTGTTTGTGAGAATGATGATGATGATGATGATGATGAAATGAAATAGAGTATGGTCAAAACTTAATAATAATATGATTTCAGGTATTTGGTATGATTAACTAGATGATGTTTAAAACTAACTGAAATTATCACAGTTCTACTAGGAGGTCTATTTGAAGATTCACAGAAAAAATGGGAAGAAGCCATATCACACAGCCACACGATGACTTGACTAGCCCCGTTCAGCATGACAGGTATTCTAAAGTATTCTACAACTTGTCTAGGGATCTTCAAGTAGAAGAAGGTCACCAAATAATGTGAATATGAATTGTACCTTTGGAGAAAAGACTAAACTTTGGTGTAATCTCTAAAAATTTTTATTTTCAATGATATGACATTATTGACAAAAAGTTAAGATCCTATGGTCTAAATGGGTGACTTCAAAACTGTGTTCCCCTGAACTTCTAAAAGTTGCTTGATGGCGTTGCTCCATTACTCAAAGACTTCACCCCAATACTGTCACACAAGTAAGAGCATGAAAATTCTGTTGAAGGTTAATAGCCCCAAATCTAGCCTATTGTGTACATGAGAATAGCTAAGGAGAGGTAGCATCCTGTGGAGGTAGGAATACCAAGGTGAAAGGAGTCTGATCTGTGACATATACTGGTTGTGCCAGTCACTTAAATTCTCAAAACTCAATATAACTCTCTAAAATTCAGTTACAAAGAAGGTGCAGACCTGCTTCAGTGGAGGGGATTTGCTCAGCTAGGAGTTCCTTGTGCTAATGGAATCAAAGATCTGGTCCCTATCCCTGTTCCTAGAACTAAAGTAAGGACTCAGAATGGTGATTATCAGAGCAAGGTGACCATAAAACTAGGGGACCAACCAAGATATTACTAAAGAGCCCTTTGAACAATGACTTATTACTACATGGATTCAGACACATGCCCTGATAACAGCTACAAATCATATAAACCTAACATAGAATAGTCTCAAAGTAGCTGCTCTGTCTCCAACACTGGTGTTATAAAGGGTTTTGCTGAACTTAAATGTCTTGATTAAAGGAGTTAAGTGAGTTCACTAAACCTATAAATGAGACCAAGTTAAATATCTGCCCATTTATTTCTGTCTATATGTATTAATGAATTGACCAATTTATTATTTCCTAGATGTCCTGCTCCTAGAACAGCTGATTTTAAGTAACAAATTGCATCAATGCACAGTTAACTCAACCAGAATTAATATGGCAGAAATAACTGCTATAGAATTGAACATAGGACAACATGGCAGCCAATTGTTGATGCCCAATAAAAATGCTTAAATGCTTACCCTTAATGAGAACTAGGAAGGTGTTCAAGGTCCCCTTGAATGATTTATTAATGTTTGAACAAAGTTTTCAATATTTTGCAGTGGATTCAATATAAAGGAAGGGAGTATTCACAAAATTCCCTTAGAACTTTACCCAAGAGGAATTTGTTTTATTCTTATTTTAGCTTTGCTTCTTTTATTTCCCTTCCTCTTTCTGGGGTACTTAGGATGTAGGACAAAGTTGGAAATCTCTCTGTCCTTACTTTCCCAATTAAATAAAAGAACCAAGAAATCATTGTGTGTGTGTGTGTGTGTGTGTGTGTGTGTGTGTTTAAGCAAAATATTTTTCTTTAAAACAGACATGCTACGATAATCAGACAAGGTTTGATTTTGATAGCTTTAAAGAGAAAGTAAGTTATATTTAGCGGTCCGGTGATAGGCTTGAGAACTACTGTCTAACTATTAGTGAAGACTTTGAAGTGCAAAATTCAAAGTTTCAAAAAGGTTTTCTGGGAAGGATCAGCTGCTATGATCAACCACCCATTAGAGTCTTCCAGTCACTGTGTTTTTTTCTATTCTGCTGATTATTTATGTCTTTGAGCAATATCACACACAGCTTCTTAAGTAGTTTAACCTGCTAACAACAAAGTAAAAGTAATGTAATAGAAGAATTCTTGCTATTTACCTGAGAGGATTACAGGTGATTGTAGATTAGGTCTTCATATATAAACCACTACTGCTATGATTAGAGACTACAGATGAGAGAAGCTAAGTCACTGGATTCCATATTTCCTAGGCCCACGCAGCCTCATCTTCAACCTTCCTTCCCATTCTCCATTCCATACCCTGGGAGCATGTGCTCCCCTAACACCAGCTTTCTATGTCTTATTCTAGGGACCATAACCAAATGAACACTTATCAATGCCTCTAGAAAAGGAAAGTCAGTTAACTGCCCTGTTGTTCTCCATTAATTGTGCCTCCCCAGACCACAAATCCCTTCCCTAGTCACTGCTCCCCTATGTTTTTTCATCATAAGCTTCTTTTAGTCAGGATCTATATTGCTTTTGTGTTTGTATCTGCAAGGCTTAACACAATGCTTGGCACATAGTAAATAAGAAATATTTTTTATTCATTCATTTTTGTAGACCTTATGTGCCAAAAATCATTAATAATCAGGTAAGAAATCTAAAGTACTTCTTCCTTTTAAGAAACATTTGTGGTATCTCCCCTTTCTGAATTCCCATAGCACTCTGTGTATCTTAGGGTGTTTTATCACATCGCACCTTGAAATTTAGTTATATATGCTAGTGTTACTGTACCCACAAGTTGGTAAACTCCTGAAGGGCAGGGGTATGTTTCATTACTATTTTGTCCCAGATCCATCATTTAAATAATGTGGGCAGTTCAGTTGTTGTTCAGTCCTTTCAGTTGTGTCCAACTTTTCATGTCCCCATTTGGGGTTTTCTTGGCAAAGATATTAGAGTGGTTTGCCATTTCCTTCTCTAGCTCATTTTACAGATGAAGAAAATGAGACAACAGAGTTAAGTGACTTGTTCAGGGTCACACAACTGTTTAGTGTCTGAGGCTGAATGTGAACTCAAATATTCCTGGTTCCAAGCCCTGCATTCTATCCACTGTGCCACCTAGCTACCAGTGGGCAGCTCAGTGGGAACATCTTTTTCTATCATTGCAGTCTGGCACCTTCTCTGCAATTTCTCTAAGCATCTAGGCTTGCAGTGAAGAAAAAAAAGATGAAGTCAGGAAGACCCTAGTTCAGATTCTGTTTTAGACACTTAACAATTCTATGAGAGTCATTTAACATTATAATGACCAGAACTCAAGAATAACTCAAAGGACCAAACAAATTTTTGTATCAATTGATTCTCCTAGTTCACTACTAATAATGTTATTGGATGAATTATTTTCTTGGTTCTGATAATTTCACCCACCAGTTCATGTAAATCTTCTCATTTTTCTCTGAAACTGTACATTTAATAATTTCTTATGGTACACTTATATCACATTACATTGATATATGATAATTTGCTTAGCTATTCCCTAAAAGATAGGCCCCCTTAATTTCAAAAATTTTTTTGCTACTATAAAAAGATCTATTATAGATATTTTAGTATATATGGGTCCTTTCCCTCTTTCTTTGATTTCTTTGGGTTATATATTGCTGAATCAAAGGGAATAAAGAGGTTAGTGACTCTTGGGGACACAGTTCCAAATTGTTATCTATCTATATACTTGAAGTGATAAAATATTTTGGTATGACTCCCTCTTCAATTTGGTGATCATATTCAGCTCTTTGGAGGAGATGATAATGGGTTTAAGGATATAAAGAGCCACAACAAACTTAAATTATCTCCCTAAAACATGCAATATTTTATATAAACTGGTCTTGACATTTTGCTGCTGATGAGTGCTAAACAGAAAACACTTTTTGATTTGAACATCAAACATTTTAACATTTTCATTATATTTGGTTCCATTTAACATATTGGAGCACACGAATAAAAGCCATGAATATAGGAGCGAATCAAAGGATTTTCAATAAATCAATAAAAGCAGTACAAATGTCACAGCGCCTTGGGGTAACTTGTTCTAATAATTATAAAATTCATAGTGATTGATTCTTTTGACCCTGGAAATTTTTTTGGCATATCCTTTTTGCTCTTCAGTCAATATGCTGTTTGCTGGCTATATTAATAGATTTTTAGTAATACAAGGTAAAAGTGCTTTGTCTATAGCACACAAATACATAATACATATTTGGAGGATCACTGCTTTTCTCATATTTTGTTAGCAGATATGTAATGTCTCTTGTTAAGAAAGATAGGATCAGGGCTGCATCTGAGAAGAAACTGGTAAAATGCTTTGCCAATATAATACATTTCAGTCAATAATCATGTATTTCATCTCGTCCAACTGCTTTCTAGTTTCATTTAAAAAAAAACACACCCTTGATTTTCAGTCACCTCCTTTGATATAAATGTTCTGTTTCTGTTTTGCATTTGATCCAATCTGTATTTTCACTGTGTTCAACTTACTGTGACCCACATAAATGACCATTCATTGTCCACGTGCTTCTTATTCTGAGGTTTTCTCCCTCTTCAGATTTCTTTGCTTCTCAAGCCTCTGTAGAAAATTTTTTTTATTGATATTGAATTGTTTCGTTTAATTCTTGCACAGCTTTGACTTCTTGTTATCACTTTATACTTTTAACGGGGCAGCTAGTTGCAAAGTGGATAGAATCTCTGACCCAGAGTGAGTCAAATCTGTCCTTAGACACTTACTAGCTGTGTGAACCTATGCAAGTCACTTAACTCTGTTTGCCTCACTTTCATCATCTGTAAAATGAGCTGGAGAAGGAAATGGCTAACCACTCCAGTATCTTTGACAAGAAAACTCCATACATATCTCTGTGTGTGTGTATGTGTGTGTGTGTGTGTGTGTGTGTGTATGTATATATAGTTTTGTTTTCTGGACTCTGTTCTAGATGCTGTGTGATACAGCATTCAAGTTTTCTACTATGGTTGGCTTTCCACTCATGTTTGAGTTAGTTTATTAACTATCTCAGGTTGCTTCTGCCGAGTTGGCATTTAATGCCTGTCCTTAGGATTATTTCTTGACAGCTCCACCTTTCCTTCTGTGTTTGTTATGTTGGCAACAACTGATGAATATAGTCTTGCATGAAGGTCCTTAACTGTTTTTATACTTTCTGTCACATATCATAGAAGAATATGTTCATTTCAGCAAATATCAGCTTTTTTGAGTTATTCTGTTTTTGGTACATTTGGTCTGCTAATTGGATTTGTGCTATAAAACTCAAAAAGAACTTTCTGAAATTTAAGTATGTATATCCCCCATTTAAAATCACTTAAAACTTTGCTTTTGTTTTTCATCCATTTTTTTAATTAGGAGGAATTTCCAGAGTTTGCTATTAAGTGAAAATTTTTAATGACCTCAAGTTTACCCTCTTTAGATATAAATAATTCATCAATATTAGATCTCATTTTATCTAACCAGCATTTGGGGATGAAGTTATTTCTCATGATTGTCCCACATTTGTCTCCAATATATTACTGTAAGACTTGAAGCCAAGGACACTTTTGGAAACAAGGAATATGAAGCACTTATGTGTAACTGGTAATGTTTCAAATCCTGTTATATCAATGCGTACATAAAGAAAGCATTCATGTCTTTAGTCCATTTCATGAATACTCATGATTTGCCTGCTGTAGTGATCAGCACCATAGGCCCTGAAGCCTTTTAAGCAGGTGAAAAAAGATGATGATAATGATCTCATTCTCATATTTTTAAACAGAGCTCAGAACTTTTTTGTTCTAGGATATGTTGCTGTCCTACTACTTTTGTTTACATTTAATATTCTACATAGTATTGCAGAGATAGATGAAATAATTGTTTTTTATAGTGGGAAAAAAGTGTTGGGATATAAACATCTACATTCTCAGTGAAAGTCTGTTCGCATGTGATTCTGATACATATTTTAATTTTAATCTATATTCTGACAGCTTTTTGTTTCATGCAGTTTAGAGGTTATGAGTATTTTGTATGGTGATAGCTAAGAAAAATGTTAAGTTTTTGTAGATCTATAGCTGAGTTCTCAAAGATATTTTAACATTTGGATTTGTTATATGGGTTGTTGTTGTTTGTCCTTCATTTTTGAAGAGGACCAATGTCATCACAGGGTGTCATCTTGACTTGAGCATGATTGGATTTAAATAGGGTTGCACAGTCTTCAGCCTCACTCTCTCCAGTGGCAAGGCAAAAACCAAGATGACTGATGAAGGTCTGGGATGCTGTAGATGACCTTGACATCTTCGAAGTCTTACCAAGCTTTAAGCACAAATTATTCTCATCCACCCATCCCGCAGGAGGAAGTCATCACATGTTTGGAGTATACATCCTCCTAAATACAGCTTTATTGTGTGGATATCTGTATTCTGTCAAGGAATGAAGAGTAGCAAGCTTTTAGTGTATAATTCTATCAAATGGGTCAAGTCTTAGCAGGTATTCTGGTGGTGCTCAATTTTTGCAGCATCCAAGGATGTGTGGAATAATTTCTACCATTTTCTTGAATAAGCTGCATTGATTCCAAGTCTGGGCCCAGAAAGGATAATCTATTAGTATTGGCATTAGGATTTGTATTATTTGCTTTATCAACAAGTTTTCTGAATTTTTAAGTCCCAGAAACCCTCAAAGACATCCACTAAAACATAAAAAAGTTATGTATTTGTATCAGGGGAGGGTTTCTCTCACCCATAAAGCTTAGATCCTTGAAGTATTTATTTGTTATTGCTATTCATCTTAATAGGGTGTAAGGTGTGTTCAGGGAAGACTAGTATATCTGATGTGAGGGCTGCTGAGCCCTTTTCAGAGCTGCTTTTCACTTTTGGTGTCTACCTGATCCACCTAACTCTTACCTGTGACTCCAAGAAACTGTAGCATGCACAGCTGCCACACCCAGGTAAACCATTTTGGCAGACAGGCCAAACCAGGTTGAGGGTAACCAACGGAGCTCAAACTTGTTGGTGAGTTGTAGGGGGAGGTGTGTCTACCCCAAGCATGTGAAGACTTCCTTTGGTGGAACAGGCAGATGAGAACAATTTGTTCCAATTGCCATGAAAGCAGCTAAAGCAGGAGCTGTGGACCACTTAGAGCTTGGTTAGACATCGAAGATGCCAAGGTCATTCACTGCATCTCGAGCCATCACCAGTTGTCTTGACTTTTGTCTTGCCACTGAACCGTGAGGACTCTGGAAGAGAGAGTGAGGCCGACTTCATGCAACTTTGCCTCACAAAAATCCAAATTATATACGAATCAAGATACTACCCATACCATTTTACTATTTTACCATTTTCAAAGTCCTGTGGCAACAGGAAGTGATGAAGCAGCAGGTGCAGATACACTGACAGCTTTAGTCACAACCCTCCACAGGGATGGCCTAGGCCATAGGGTCATCTTCTCACTGGAATCAGCAGTGGGATTCAGCAGCCCTCTGGGTGTCTGAGCAGCCTGCACTGCTGACCTCCTGGTATGAGGAAGGGTCTAGAAAAGGTGCCCTAAAAATTGTCTGCTTACCCAATTCTGGCCTGATTACCATGGTAGACGGGGATCTCACCTGGTGGTTGAAACACAAAAAAATGTACAAAAATTTGCAAAGATGATTCCATTCACCATCTATACAAGGAATGTGTACACACTTATAGACAACACAAAATCCAGTAGAACTGAAAAAAACGAACAGCTCTTGTGAGAAAACTCAGTATGTATCACATCCAAATAGCAGCCCTGAGTGAAACAAGGCTGGCAAATGAAGGCCAGCTTACTGAAGTCTGAGCTGGATAAACATTTTTCTGGAGTGGCTGTAGTGAAGGGGAGCACCATGAAGCTGGTATAGGTTTTGCAATCAAAACAAGTCAACAAGCTTGTATGCCTACCAGAGGAATGAACAGCAGGCTCATGACAATGTGATTGCTACTTGCAGGAAAACATCATGTCACCATCATCAATCATGACGAACTCTGATGAAGTCAAAGGAAAACTTTATGAAGACCTAGAGACACTTATCATCACTGTGCCATAAGGGGACAAGCTTATAGTTCTGGGTGTCTTTAATGCTAGAGTAGGCTTGGGCTACCAGAAATGACAGAGAGTCTTTGGGAGGAGTGGAGTTGGAAATAGCAATAGCAATGGTCACTTACTACTGAAGACTTGTGCATCTCATGACCTTCTCTTCACCAATGGTCTTCTATCTACCTAAACACAATAAAATTTTGTAGATGCACTCTTGCAACAAATATTGTCATTTAATAGACTATGTGATTATAAGGAGAAAAGACAGATAGGATGTGAAAGTGACAAAGGCAATGTGTGGTCTAGAGTACTGGACTGATCATAAACTCATCCTCTCCAAACTAAATATTTGCATCCAACAAAAGTGGGGGCCTCAAGGCAAAAGGACTACCAGAAGAATTAATGTCAACAGGTTAGAGGGCTTCTCTGAGCAGGAACAGTTTGTTGCTAATTTGGAGGGAAAGTTGAGCCAACATACAACTGGCATCATTGGAGCAGAAGAGGAGTGGGCAGCTTTCAGAGATCTGGCATATAGCTCTGCATTTGCTCATCTAGGTCAGAACACTTGCAAACATCAAGACTGGTTTGATGAAAATGATGGGGAAATTCAGAAGCTGCTAAATGAAAACCAAGAACTCCACAGGGTTTACCAGAAAGCTAGTTCATCCATCTCTAAGAAGGTAGCATTTAATTCCAATGAAAGTAAAGTACAAACGAAGCTTAGAGAGATGCAGGATTCTTGGCTCAGTAAGAAGGCAGATGAAATTCCATTTTATGCTGATAGTAATAATCCAAACCACTTTTATGATGCCCTAAAGGTATTTATGGGCCAAAGATCTATGGTGCATCTCAGCTACTCAGTGATGATGAAGCTACAGTGATTAGTGATAAGGACATGATCCTAGAGAGATGGGATGAACACTTCCATAGTGTTCTCAACAGACCATCATCAATCAACGCTGAAGCCATTGACAATTTACCTCAAATTGAAGTCAATCCCTCTCTAGACAAATTACCAACTAAAGAAGAGGTTTTAAATGCTATTAAGGCTCCTTTTTGTGTAGCAAAGCATGTGGTGCCAATTTTATTCCAGCTGAGATTTACAAGGTGAGGGGGTCCATTTCTCATACAAAAGCTGACTGAAATTTTCCTGGTTACATGGCAAGAGGAGATTATCCCCCAGGAGTTCAAGGATGCCTCCATTGTCCATCTCTATAAAGCTAAAGGAAATAGATTGTCCTGTGACAATCACAGGGGGTCTCTCTCAGTCATTGCTGTCAAGATTCTTTCCAGAGTCCTCCTTAATAGGCTGATCCTTCACCTGAAAGATAATCATCTACCTTAGAGCCAGTGTGGCTTCAGAAAGGGCCAAGGAAAGGTTGATATGATGTTTGCTGCCCAACAACCCCAGGAAAAATGCCAGAAGCAGAATAGAAGTCTATACACAACATCTGTAGATCTGACTAAGGCCTTTGATACTATCAGTTGAGAGAGCTTATGGAAAATTATATCAAAATTTGGTTGCTCAAAGAAGTTCATTGGCATTGTACATCAATTTCACAATAGCATGTTTGCTGGGGTGCTGAATAATGGATGATGCTCTCTCATTTTCCCAATCACCAATGGAGTGAAACAAGGCTATGTGCTTACTCCCATGTTTTTAGCATGATGTTTTCAATCACATTATCAAACGCCTTCAGTGAGGATGAACATGGCATCAAGGTCAGTTACCACACTGATGGTAAATTCTTCAACTTGAAAAAGCTACAAGCCAAGACCAAAATGGAGGCAGTGTTGGTGTATGATTTTCCATTTGTAGATGATTTTGTACTCAATGCAGCCTCTGAAGCTGAGATACAATAAAGTTTGGATCAGTTCTCTGCTGTTTATACTAATTTTGGCCTAACAATTAACACCAAGAAAATGCAGGTACTCCATCAGCTAGCACCACACCATCAATACTATCAGTTACAGCAAATGGAGAAGTTTTGAATGCTGTGAATAAGATCACTTACCTTGGCAGTGTACTTTCCAGGGATGCATACATCAATAATGAGGTTGACACATGCATTGCCAGAGCTAGCTCAGTGTTTGGGAGGCTCCAAAGGAAAGTGTGAAAGACAAGAGTAATGTATTAGATTGACTACCAAGCTGAAGGTCTATGGAGTTGTTGTGCTGACCTCGTTGTTGTTTGTCTGTGAAATTTGGACAGTGTACTGGCACCATGCCAGGAAACTGAATTGCTTCCATTTGAATTGTCTTAGGAATATTCTGAAGATCACCTGGCAGGATAAGATACCAGACACCGAGGTCCTTTCTCAAACTAAACTTCTAAGCATTCAAACTCTACTGCAGAGAATGCAACTCCGATGGGCTGGCCAGGCTGTTCAAATGCCAAACATATGCTTGCCATAAGACTATTTTATGGAGAACTCACAAAGGCAAGCGCTCACTTGGTGGTCAGAAAAAGTGATATAAGGACACTCTCAAGGTCTCTCTAAAGAACTTTGGAATTGACTGTGTGATATGGAAGACACTGGCACAGGACTGCTCAGCATGGTGTGCCCTCATCAGAGAAGGTGCTATGCTCTCTGAGCAAAGCAGAATTGAAGTAGCTCAAAAGAAACACAACATGCACAAATTTAGATAATCCACCCCAAATGTTCACATGGGTTATTTGTGCCTGACCTGTGGTAGAGCATTTCGAGCCCATATTGGTCTGCTCAGCCGCAGCTGGACACGTCGTAACTTGACTCTAGTATACAGATGTCATTTTGGTCCTCTTCGAGAATGAAGGACAACAATCAACCATTCATCTTAATATCTGGCCCAGTGCAACAGCTATTAAATAGCTGTTGAATTGAAATGAAAATACTCTGGCATCTTACACTTTAATCTAAAATTAATTTTTCCAATATAACCATGACATTTAATAGATTTTTATATGACAGAAATGTAAATTCACACAAAATACATATGTTTAAAATGTATGGCAAAAGGTATATTTTGGTGCATTTCACTTGTGCAAATGCATTAAATTAAAAGAAAACTAGATATCAAAAATATATTTAAAATGAAATGCTGCTATAATGCCAATGAACCTTCAGGACCAAATGAACAGTGCTACTTTTACCCTTTCTGGCCCAATACTTACATGAATGGAATCCCTTTAAGACAACAAAAAGAATCAACAATTCCAAGTTTTCTTCTCAAATAATGAGAATTATACACACCCAGTTGTAGCTCTAGAATAATTTATAGGACATGGTCTGGTGTAGATGGGACACAACTAAAAGTAGACATCAGGTAATAAAAGAGTGAACCAAGTGTGTTATTTGTCTTGCTAGCTCAACAGCAAACTTGGCCCAGCCCTGGATAACCCCATCAACATTCTATGTTTTTCCTGACCTCTGGCTGCATTTCCTGGTCTAATCCTTTTAAGAACCTTACACCTCTCTTTGCCCATACTTTCCCAAATTGACTTCCTTTGGCAACGGGCCTTGGCTTTGAACTAGGCTCTGCTCCTGGCACCCTACCCCAGCTTGACCTGACTTTTGACAGGAATAGGAAGTAGAACAAGGGACAAATTCAAGCAAATCCAAAAGTTACAAAGAGTACTTTAGGTCAGAAAGAACTTTGTTTCAACTATTTATTTCCTTATACCTAAGACTTCTTTCTACTGACTCCTTCTCCTAATCCTATAAACATTCTAAGTTCACCTCATCTGAAAAAAAAACCCCAACCCAAAACAAAACAAAATCCACACCTCTCTTCAACAATGTCACCCCCTCAGACCATGACCCTTTATATTCTCCTTTTCAGGGCCAAACTCCTAGAAAAAGAAGTCTACACTGACTGCTTTCACTTCCTCATCACTCAGTCATTCCTCTAACCTTTTCAATCAGGCTTCTATTTCTCCTACTCTTTGGAAACAGCTTTATACAAGGTAACCAGTGACCTTAGTGCCAAATCCAATGGCTTTTTATTCTGCTGTAATTTTCCTTGACTTCCCTTTGGCATTTGACACTATGGACTACCCCTACCTTCTTGATACCCTCTTCACCTTAGCCTTCTGCATAGTGAAGAGAAGTAGCTGCATGGGGAGGCTTAGTCAGGAAAATGGTGAAGGGAGTGCAATAGAATGGCATTCTCTTCCTTCCTGGAAGGTACAGACAGGTGACTGCTACAGAGAGTAAGAGGAAATGGTATGTTACTCCTTCCCTCAAAGAACCAGGCAGGAGATTGCTAGAGGGAACCTGATGGAAGTGTCCCTCCTTCCTCAGTCAGGAAACTAGTGGAAGGATCTCAATAGAATAGGTATTCCTCCTTCCACAGGCAAAGGCAGAAGACATTTATGCCCAAAAATTAAGAAGCTGGATGAAAGGGATGGCCAGCATGTCTTACTGGACATAAAAGAGAATTCTGGGTCGCCCAAGCATAAGAACAGAAACTGAGGTTGAAAATAAGAGGGTGATCCATATACTGAGGAGAGGGACAGTGACCTTGGAATCAATACATGAGAGAGACAAGAATGGAAAAGAAGATTTTTCTTGGTGATGGTCAGAAAATGGCAGAGGAGTACAAGATACACGGATTTTGCTTCCTAGACTGGTGTGCCAAGGGGCATGAATAAGAAGTCATCTACAAAAAAAAAAAGTCATCTACAGAAAGCTAAGATTCTGTGAGCAAAAGAAAATGAAATGGAATGGAGGGAAGAGATCTAAGATATAGAGGAATTTAACAAAACTACTGGCATTCCTGAAGGCACATCACCTAATGACTGAAGACAGCTACTAAGGAGAGGTTGAAATGACCTAGATAATGTGATAATTTAGTAATAGGTGAAAGGGGCAAAACACAGCAGACTCTGAATTATGGATTAGGGGAGCAGTAAGAACTATCCAGAGAACAGGGATAGTCCCAAATGATATGGTATTCCACTGACAAGATCATGGGATAGTCACATGAAATGGTAATTATAGTTAACAGTCATGAAAGTAGACAATGATCAGGGCAAGAATATGGCTAGCATAGCCATTTAATGCTAATGTCCCTCTTCATCACAGTCCTTGAGAAGAATTAGTGCTGGGGCTAGGAGAGTAGGTGATCATGACAGTAAGGAGGGTGTTGTTTTTTGCTGGGGAAGCCTTTATTTCAGGCAAACAATGCTAATTTCACTGCATTGTACTCTTTCCCATCACAACTTTAAGGGGCCAGGACTAGCCCCTTTCTCCTCCATACCAGTGTCAGACACCCTCCTGTGCAGAGGGATTACTGAGTTATTTTCTTAGAGTAAGGTTTTTAACAGTTTTTTGTGTATGTGTCACAAAGTTCTTCAGCAGTCTGGCGGAGATGCCTTCTAAAAATAATGTTTTAAGCATATAAAATTGAGTGCAGACTAAAGCATATTTTTTCTCTTTATTTTTTTCATGCTTTTGGGGGGCAATATGGCTAATATTTAAATATGTTTTGTATGAGTTCATGTGTATAATGGGTATCATATTTCTTGCCTTTTCAATGGATGAAGGAGTAGAGGAAGAAAGAAAATTTGGATCTGAAAAATAAAAAACATCTCTGAAAAATACATAAAATTAAATACATGATATTACAAAAGAAACCAATTATATTGAAACATAGTTATACATTTTTTTAAATTGACAGATCCCAGTTTAAGAATCCCTATGAGTATGATGGTTGGTAGAGAAGAGCAGAGTAAGTTTTGGGTCTGCAAATGGCAGTAGGTTCTAGGACAAGGGTTTTGATATCAGAGGAATATCTGTTCTTCTCGAGAGCTGTGGTTCCCATGTGAGCCCTTGGTAGTGATGAAGGGTTGAATGCGCCGGTCTGCGATTTTATTATGACTTGCACTGGCACACATGTGCATGAACCAACTACACCCACACAATTGCTATGGAGGCTTATCATCTTCATCCTGAAATTCAGATTTTCCATTAAATCTGAGACTGTTCTTTTTAAAGTTCTTAGGCTGTCAAATATCATGTAATTGTTAGATATGTTTTAACTTCCTCTTGCCTATCAAAGTTGGGTTTTTTTCTTCTGATACATGAACAAAGATGACCTTAGCCACAGCAGGTTCATTAACACTGTCTCCCTTCCTCGAGCAATTGTTAATGGCCAGGGCCGAGGACTATGATGGGCAGGGGCTATTAGGTTCCATGTGCACTGGCATTTACCAAAAGCTAGCACAATTGCTGCAGGCAGCAGGAGTGTCATATCACGTGGGTATGGCAGAAAGAGGAACACGTCATTTGGTGCAAATGAAACAGATGACAGTGAGAGTCACCAGGGCCATGCTGGCCACAGCAGAAAAAAAGAACAGCTGCTAAAAGGAAGGATGTGCACAGGAAGTAAGGGTGGGAGAAAAGAATCAGGGATAACTCAAAGCTTATAAACTGGGAGTGATGACCAAATAATTAAAAGGAAAGCAGTATGATCAAAAGAAGAGGGAAGTCTGTAGGAGGAGCGGGCTGAATTAATCAACTAATCAACCAACAAGTACCTACTAAGCTCCTCCTATGTACATGTCACTGTGGACACAAAGACAAAAATGAAATAGTGCCTGCCCTCAAAGAGCTTACCTTCTATTGGAGAGACAGCATAAATAGAAACATGCACAAGACAAATTCAAGATAAATACAAGGTAAATTGGGGAGGGAGAAGGCACTTGTAGCTGGGTTGATCAGCAAAGGTATTGTGTAGAAGGTAGTGTTTGAGCAGAGTTTTCAAGGAAATAAGGGATTCTAAGAGGTGGAGGAAAAGAGCTCATTCCAGGTATGGGGTACAGTCAATACAAAGGGATAGAAAGAGGGAAAGAGAGATATGAGAAAAAGTATATGGAAAAAGAAAGAAGACCAATTTAGGTATACTATAGCATGCAAGAAGGGGATTAAGGGATAATAAAGTTGGAAATGGGCCAGGTTTTGAAGCCAGAGTAGCTTAAACTGCACTGAGACTTTTGTGACAATGTAGTTGAGCTGGGAAGCAATAGTAAACCATTGGAGTGTACTGAATGCCAAATTACTTCAGCAGTTGTATGAGGTAGGATGGACTGAAGAAAAGAAAAGACTTGAGGCAAATAGAAACCATTACAACAGCATAGAGGTGATGCGGGCCTAAAATAGAGCTACAATCATCTAAGTGGAGAGAAGAGGACAGATATGAAACATTTTGAGGAGGTAGAAATGACAAGCTTTGGCAACTGACTGGGTATGTGGGATAAGAGTAAGAAACCGAGGGTAGCCTAGAGGTTATGAACTTGGGTGACTAGAAGGATGTTACTACATTAGACAGAAATGGGGAAGTTCAGAAAAAGGATTGAATTTGGAGGAAAAGATATTGAGTTCAATTTTGGATATGTTGAGTTGGGGTGACTATGGGACATATGGGACTATGGGACATAGTTTGAAATATCCAACAGGCAGTTGGTGATATGTAACTAAATCTCAGGAGAGAAACTACAGAGGGATGTGTAGATCTGCAAATCATCTTCATAGAAATGATAATTAAGCCCATGGGAGCAAATAAAATCACCAAGTCATAAGAGTAGTGAGAGAATAATAAAGAGGGTCCAGGACAGAGCCCTAGGGAACAACCATTATTAAGGGTCATGATATGGATGATGAACTAGAAAAAGAGAATGAGAAGGCATGGTCAGAGAGGTAGGAAGAGAAGCAGGAGAGAGCAACGTCAGAGAAGCCAGGGGAAGAAAACAGGAGGAGGAGAGGAGACTATTGCTGGTTGTGTCAAAAGCTACTGAGAAATCAAGGAAGATGAAGACTAAAACATGTCACTAGATTTGACAAGAAAGAGATCATTAGTAACATCTGAGAGAAAAGCTAGCATTTGTAGAGTGATGGGGATAAAAGCCAGAGAAGTCAAGGAATTGAAGGATGAGTGGTTTGTAAGAAAGTGGAAGTTGTGAATATTAATATCTTGGCAGTAAAGGGGAGGAGAGATAGAGGATGACAGTATGAGAGGAAGGTACAAGGAAGGAATAAGGGAAAGGTCTTCAGGATGGAGATTTTCCAAAAGTGAAACGGACTTTGGAAGTGGATAGAATAGTGTTCAGAGACGGGAAAGACCTTCTTTTTCAAAACACCAAAGAAGAGATTATATGGGAAGTAAGACTAAATGACTTCAAAGGTTTGTTTTGACTTTAATGTTTGCCTAAAATGTTTTGCCTCTTCTTGCAACAAACTGGCATCTATTCCTCATCTTTGTTGCAGATATTTCTGATCTCTTTTCTAAGGATCACCTAAGAAAAGAGAGGGTGCTTTGTAATATGGGAACGCTGAAAGAACATTTTATTATAGGACATCTGAGAGTGTTAATAATGGTAAAAATTCAAATTTATTAGCACCATCAGGTTTATGGAGAACCTTCCTCATAACTACTTTACTATAGGAAAGGGAGTAAAGTATTATCTTTCACATTTTAGATATAAGGAAACCGAAGCACAGAGAATTTAAGTGATCTGTCAAAGGTCACACAGCTAGGAAGTGTCAAAGCCAGGAATCAAACACACATCTTCTGCTTTTAAGTGGAGCATTCTCTCCAATACACATTGGCTCAGAAGATCACATCATAAGGTATGTTCACCTAATAATATGTATATTCACCTTAAAATATATTAGATGAAGCATATCATGAACCCTGGAACTGCATTAGAATGAAGTCATAGTATATTTAGATATTGTCAGACCTTCTCCAAGGTTTCTAAACATTTTTATACAGTAACATTTTTATATTGGGTTTAGAAATGGACTCTATGGTTATTGCTTGAATACAAGTCTAGCTTTAAGTTGAGAGGCTCATTCTTAATTTGAAGTGTGATGAACATTCTGGCCATCTAGTGAGGGATGGGTGCTAAGATCTTTGTTGATGGAGGAAGCACCCACACCAATGGACTAGAGATTTTTTCAAGTATTGAAATATTTCTGTGGTATAATGGTATTACAAATTTCTTAGATGTTTTTATTTTAAGGCATCAACTCTGTCCTCCTAGTTCCATCTACCCAATAACCTTGCTGTTTATCATGCTAACTTTCCACATATATTTAATCTGCCCTGCTTGCTCCTAGTTGTTGCTGGATGCATTCCTCCCTCATCTAGTTATCTGCTAAGGTCATTAATAAATGCTTTTCTGTCTGTTAATTCTGAGGTTACCACATGGCTTATTTAATTTTCTCTGACCCACTTTGGCTTTGTCATGTCTGTGGTCTTCATCCACATCAAGCTTATTATCTCTGATTTTTATATTGGTGGGATTTTATTCCACTCTTTTTTTTTTTTCATCTCAGGGCTTTCATTTATTCCCTTTACTTCATTCCATTCCCTTGATCTGAAGGAAGTAACTACTATGACAAACAACCAAGTATATTTCAGGGCATCAAGCAAGAAACTAGTCTACAAGGTAAAATGTAATCTTCTATGGGCAAGAATAATAACCAGATAAATAAGTCCACATATGCTATATCATTCACACACAAATACGTGTGTGTGTGTGTGTGTGTGTATGTGAATACACACACATAAATGGGGTACTAGATTTAGAACTGGAAGGGACCTTTGTGGTTATCAAATCCAACCCCCTCATTTTATAGATAAGGAAATTGATAAAACATTTATTAAGCACTTAGTAGGTGCCAGGCACTATGCTTAATGCTGAGAATACAAATACCAGCAAAAAAGAAATTCTTATCTGTAAAGAGCTCACACTTTAATAGGATGTAACAACAGACAAAGGGGAGCTGGGAATGGGAGGATAACCAGTCAGGTTCAAGGCTGCTGTCATGGGAGGTGGAGAAGAGGAGAGGGTGGGGAATTGAGCCAAGAGTGAAACATCTCATAAAATGGTAATGTAGGCCAGGATCTCACCAATTAAACGAGAGGCACACGGTGTGGCAACACCTTCAAGATGAGAAGGCTGCATACTGGGGCAAAAAGAACTTAAGTAACTTATCTAGGTTACACAGTAAATATTAAAGTCAGGATCTGAACTCAGTTTTTCTAACTCTAAATAGGATACTCTTGCCTTCAGCTACACCTTCTTGCCTTCAGATCTGTGTCTGTGTATGTAAAACAAACACACATAATATTTTACTGAATTGTGGAGTTGTTTTCAGTCATGTTTGACTCTTCGTGACCCCATTTGTAATTTTCTTGGCAAAGATGCTAGAGTGGTTTGTTAGTTCTTTCTCCAGTTCATTTTACAGATAAGGAAACTGAGGCAAACAAGGTTAAGTAACTTGCCCAGGGTCACACAGTTAGTAAGTGTCTGAGGCTAGATTTGAACTCAGGAAGATGAGTTTTCCTAATGAGGCCCAGCATTCTATCCACTGTTCAACCTAGCTTCCCATATTTTACTGAATAGTGCTTTTTTATATTCTACAGTAAAATAGAGATACTAGTCAAGAAGATGATAATAAAGCCAGTTGGATAGTTACCATACTGCAACTTATATATTAATTTTATATGTACTATCTTCTTTACAAAGATGTCAGGGCTACTACACATAGAACTTTAAAGCAATAATCATCTACAAAATAATTAAAACAAAGAAGTCTAACAGAAAAACAGCAGTGATAGTGGAAGAGAAGAGGGCCAAAGGAACAAAATGAGTGAGAAAAGTCATTTGGATGCCCCATATTCTCCATAATAAATATAAAAATGCAACAAGTAATTATTGCAGGGAAGGAATATAACCATGCTCTCTAGAGTTATTAGAAAGGTTGGGCATTATTGACCCTAAGAAAAGTCTACTTTCATTATGGCTTACATGTGAGACTAGAGAGGACCATCTCTCCTAAAAGTTGAGTTGTCTCTTAGAATCTGGTTCCATAGTTGGAGTTTGGAGTTATTAGTGCTCTATTTCTACCAGTTGAACTAGGAGCCACCCACACCTGAGAGAGGTGGGGGACTGCTATAGCACCTGAACTCAAGGGGTAGTTATTTATCAAGTCTAATTTGTTCCCGTCCTGTATTCAGTGTTGTAATGGATGAAACCTGTCCAGAAGACAGCAATCTCATTTGTGAGAGATTAACATAAAGTTATTAAATATCGAAGTGCTTAACTGCATGATAACAGCAGTTAAATGTAATAGGTGATCACAGAAGGAAGAGATCATTGGTGTCTAACTAGCAGGATAATGGAATTTAGAGCAAAAAAACAAAAGACAAAACAAAACAAAATACCCTGTCAAGTGGGGGTAGCAATACTTTGAGTAAGAACCTCACAGGGTTGTTATAAGGATCAAATCTGATAATGCATATAGGGTGCTCTGTAAAATTTAGAGCTGTATATAAATATCAGCTATTTATTTCCAGCACACTATATCCATGCAAAGCAACGATATTCTCAGCACCTCTGCAGTTAATACCTAAGAGGACACACTTTATTGTAGTGTATGTACAACATGGCATTTCTGTCACTGCTGCAAGTTGGAATAAATCCTAAAAAGATGGTTAGCTACTTTCCCTGACTTTGCCTTTTCTTATTTCATTTCTGCCAGTGGTACATTAATCAGTTTTGCTTATTAGGGCAGCACAGCCAGAAACATATCCTAGCTTGGGCTTCAGGTCTGGTAATTAAGATAATTAGCCACATTAGTCCTTTCTTAGGTGAAAAAAAGTTAATATTTATTTTTAAAAAGATAGCTAATTCAAATTTTCAGATAAATGGAAGAAGCAAACTATATATATATATAGATAGATCAAATAAACTATTAGCAACATAATATCTTTTCTAATAAACGGGGATGTCTCGTTTTTTTTTTTAGACTTATGGGGGGCATGATAATTATCTTCAAGCATCTGAATGGTTTGAATGGATGGAAGAGTTATTAGACTTACTTTGTCTAGTCCCAGAGGACAGAACTAGGAGCAATGAATGCTTGGAAGTTGCTGAAAAGCAGAGATTGGAAGTGCTAAAAAATTTCCTAATAATCAGTGTGGTCCAAAAACGAAATGGACTACCATAAAACAGTGACTTCCCACAAACTGGATGTTTTTAAGAGAATGCCAGATGACCACTAGTCAAGAATGTAATAGAGGGGATTCCTTCTCAGGTATGAGATCATCTCTTTGATTTCTTCCTTCCAAATCTTACCTTCTGTGATTTACTCTCTTCCAAAAAAAAAAAAAAAGCCCTTTTCTTTTTCCTTTAAACAGTCACGGTCCCCTGGTAATTCCAGGTTAACAGAACCTTTCGGCTCATTCTGTTGAAAACCACAGGGTCAGAAAAGCCCCTGGTCAGGCTCTCCCTTGGGTTTTTAGAAAAGTGGGACTGAAACTATATCTTTTAGAGTAAACCCTTCTTTCCACAGTTTTTTAATTTTTCCTATAGCAGCCTTTATTTCTGAGGTCTCTAGAATGAACCTTTAACTAGATTCCTGTCCTGAGAATTTCTACTCCTTTGTTAACCTTTCTGAGGGCTCTGGGGGCTTTTGGTGATGTCACTGCCCCCAGGTGACAGCTTCTGAAGCTGAAACCAGTGAATGACTTTACAAGTTGGCTTTTTAAAACACCTGACTTATTTTGACATAAAATAATTAAGCTGAAAATGCAAATTTGAAATGAAATATTTTTCATCACATGTAGTATATATGATACATATACATACAAATATATATGTATATGTATATCTGTTAAAAAGTATCATTAACGTTGACCTTTGTCAATGTCTTAATGACATAACAGGTAATGGTGCGTGTATGGACTGGAGGAGAAAGGAACTTGAGGCATGTAGAACAGTTAAGAAGCTATTAAAATAGTTAGCTCTGGAATGGTCAGTTTAATATTGTCAATCATTTAAAAGATGACCCATCAAAAGCAATTAACCATGTCTCAACCTAATTTAGTTGGCCTAACCATGCAGTAGTAGCCAGTTATTTTGACTGTATGTATAGATATGTATGTAGGAATGTATATATGTGTGTGGTACATGGAAACACACATATATTTGCATGTATAGGTATTCATATATATACACACACACCATGTATGATGTCTCATATGAATGCTGTCTCAAAAGTTTTAGGGCAGTTTTAAGCTATAAATGCTTTTGTTTATAGCTTAAAACTGCACTGAGACTTTTAGATAAGTAGATATATGAAAGTATAAATTTGGTGGTCAATGATACCACTGAAAACTGTAGTAAAACATGTATATTCTTCTCAATATTTATGTGTTTGTAAAGGTTTTTCAGATCTGCCGATCATAAAGCTGGAATCTATATTCACAGCTTTTCCTTACATTACATATTTCCATCTTGTATCCTTTGAGAAGAGGTGAGGCAATAGGTTTGGGACAGTCTTTACTTATACCTACCAGAGCTATATTTTTGACTGTTAACTATGATGGGAGTGGCTTTCTATGGATGAATTTTATGTTTACCATTAAGTTTGTGATGATAGGAACAAGTTTTGTGCCAAAAGAGTCTAAGTTATACTAAGCATATGCTTTAGAACTAGAAGAGTACCATAGCTGTTATATTTTATGCCAGTTATCTGCTTCAATATATTTCTTAATCAATTAGCCACATCCCAGCATTCTACTTGGAAGATGTTGCTTATACATGCTACTCATACTGTGCTAGAATGCTATTCATTCTTTTCATGGTTGGACAGATACTTACGTAAGACAGATTGCTAATTATTCCATGTGTTTGTGTGTCTATAAACAGGACAAGAAGCTAGCACAATTAATATGGGCACTAATATGTATTACTAGAGACCTACGTAGTCATATGTGATACCTAGAGACACCTTTACAAAGCTTCCTGAACCAAAAATTAGCAAAATCATATGTGGTCAATTTTCCTTGGCAAGTCATATTTACTAGACATTTTCTATTGTTTTCATAGGTCATCAAGGGATCTCTAACATGGAGGTGAAACTATCTCTCTGAATTTCATTTTCTTCAATTGTAGAATGGCAATAGTTACTGTTGTGCTAGCTATCTCACAGGGTTATTGTGAAAAAAGTGTTACAAACTCTAAAGTATAGAGTGGACTTTTATGATAGAGAGCTGGCATGCAGTGCACATAGTGGGCACTTAGTGTTTATCAGATGAATACTGTTGGATGCAATCACTTCCTCCCTAATTCCCACCATCATTTAAAAATTTAAAAGCATATAGATAAAACAAGTAGAAGCCTTTTAGAACATTTGGGTTGAGTTTCCACCTTTGCCACATACTGGCCTTGTGACCCTCCTCAGTGTAATGTTATAATCTCTCAGTGGCAGGCCACCCTCTAAATTGCAGAACAATTGTTAATCTGCATTGGCAGAAAGCAAATCCTCAACAGAGAGTTCTCTACACCAATGAAATCACAGCTCTAGACTAAAAACAAAAGTTATATATACACATGAGCTAATATTATAGTACCTCCCTCCAGGGTTGTTTGCAGGATTAAATGAGACAATATTTGTAAACTTTAAAGTGGTATATAGACGTCAGCTATCATTATCATTATATTGGTCCTTGCCCTCAAATTTAGTGGATTAGAAACCCCTGGAAGGCAGAAACTAAATCTTATTTATCTTTATATCTCCCCCAGAATCTAGCATAATTCATTGAACTTAGTAGGCCCTTAGTAAGTGCTTATTGAATGAATCTATCAGAATAAAAATCACTTCCTATCTATTTCCCACAGTTAGTTTTTCTTTAAGTGTAGAGATAAAACATATATTAAGAAAGGCCAACTATCATCAGCTTATTTACCTACAACACTGTCACTTAAATTCAGGTCAAATTTTAATTTTAGACATCCCAAAAGATACATTATTTAGTCTCTATATTATTTCCTGTCTTCACTCATGAACTCTCCAAACTAAGACATAAAACAGAGCGAAGAAGCTGAGAAGTTACTTGACTAACTTAGCTGGGAAACATGGGGTTGAAATTTCTCAATATTTCATTTATAATACCTTTTCTTTTTTGATGGGCAGGAGAAGGAAAGTCTGGGAAATATATTGTCAGTCAGTGGGGAGAATGTTTGGTACCTTTTTGTTTATCAATAAAACACTCAACAGAAGTATGTGTACACTCTTTAAGAAATGTAGCTTTTCAAGTTGAATTTAACCTGCTCAAAAATTGTGACCTGTTGGAAAGGAGGATAAATCACTCCTGAAAAAGGTTTTAATATAGCTCAGTACTATATATCCTTATAGAAGTCTTCCAGGGAACAGCAGCCCCTCACTTAGTTGATACATGTGGGGGAGTGAAAACTGCTTTTTAATAAGGTTTGACTTAAAGAACCATTTTTCTTCCATATTACTCTTTCACACCCAGTAGCAATCTTCTTTTCTTTGGTTTCATTCTCTGTCTCACCGGGGATGTGGGAGTGGTCTACTGGATGGCTGACTGGTCAGAAATCATTTTCTTGTCGAGAATCCAGAGACAAGGTAGCAAGTTTCAAAATGGAATTCATTGTATTGCAGCATCAGTAGAATCATGGAAAATTGAGAATTCTGATGTTACTTTATTCACAAGGTTAAAAAAGTATATATCATGGTGAAAAATTTTTAGGTTTCTAAAAAATAATAATAATATCCTTTCTCCCTTTATTAGTCATGGCCTTAAAAATATGTAACCCACCATATAAAATATGCTAAAACTTAAAAAAAAACCCTTAAAGTATCTCAAATCTTTACTTAAGAGCTCGTAGGTGGAAGTCACAGTTATCAAGAACTGGTAGCATCTCTCTCTGTCTCTCATACACATATATACACTCAACACTCATTTTCAAAGGTACATCTTAAATTTGAAATCCTTTTTTTCTCATAATATAAGCCTTATGATAGTAGAGGAAAAAGTAAGTATAAAAACTCTATAAAATATAAATTAGTTTTTTCCTTCATATTATATCCGAGGTCTTTCTTTAATATAATAAGAGTAATTCCAGACAAACCACAATGCAGTACAGATAATGTGGGTTCTGGAAATCTAGTCTGATATCATACCAATTTACTGAGGGTTACATCAAACCTGTGGATGTGCTCAGTCTGTCATGTTTTATTGCTTAATTAGCAAGTTGTCAAAAACCAGCACCATATAAATCCAGTGATTCTTTTTTCACCTGTTCACTTACTTTTTATTGGAATAATGAGCTGTGGAATGACAGGAAGTATCTTGTTTCCCCCATGTTCCAGCATGTCATGGATTCCTTGTCGAGCAAAAAACTCATAGGGAAATGTCATCTCACAAAGCCCATCAAAAAACAGAGGCAGATAGTGATGGTAATCCAGCTTTTCAATCTCTACCTGAAAATAGAAATAGAAGAAGTAAAATGTAAAAATATTAATCAAAGGCTACCAGGAAAACAAAGCTAATGAAAAAATATTATTTACCTGGGAAGAGCAAGAGGCAATATACTTTATTAAGATTTTAAGAATTAAGTCTAAATGATGTTGTGAGGGATAGCATATGATTATATTAGCAATGAATTTCTGTCACTAACCTTTAATCTCAAAGTATATACTTAGAAATCATCCCTTTGGAGATTCTTTTGGACACCTAATACTTTTATGAAATTTCTGTTTACACTTTACTATTTGTACGAAATAGCACCTGTCAAAATTCTTTGAGAAGTAAAGAAGTTTGGATACTAGAAAAATTAACTGCAATAGTAAAAATGAACAAAAGATGTTGGAAGAAAGCTAGCATTTGATTTTTAAAAATAACGCAATAGAGAACACGCATTGACTTGGGTGAAATGTGGAGACAGTCTTTATTTTATCTCAAGCAAAATTCAAACTCTGAAAAGTAATGACAGCCTGAAAAGTTATAGCAACTTTCTCCTCAATTCATTTGTCCACTGTCTTCTGCGTCATATTTCTTCTTACTCATCATTTAAAAAAAAAATACTTCCTATCCTAGAGGCCATTCTTTGTCAAATGAGGGTTGTTGAAACTGGCACTGGAGCATGCCTGTGCTTCCTCATTAGATGGTTAGGGAAGTGAGGCAGCTATCCCCAGGAGCAATTGGGAAGGTGCCAGAACACTTGTGGATGTAGGTTTTAGCAATTCAAAGCAAAGGGCTAGACCTGAGACTATGTGATGTTCTACTTTACACAACAGCTTATGCAGAATAATAGAAAGAGCTGGGCATCAAGAGATGTGTACTATGGTCCTGGCCTTGACACTGTGACCTTGGACAAGTCACTCAACTCTTTATAGGCTTCAGTTTCCTCTTCTGCCAAATAAAAGAAATGAACTAAATGAACTCTAAGGTTTCTTCTAGTTCTAAATTTCTATGATTCTGTGATAAAAGCTAATCTTAGTTTACTATGGTGCAGTTTAGCAGACAATAATAAAAAGAAAAATGATAGCAAAATAAAACAGAATAAAATCCTACTACTCACTGTTATGTTGCTGTGGAAAGGATTCCGAAACATTCTTTCAGGTTTGGTACCACATTTAGATTCTATGATTATATTAACAGATTTAAATGTGCTCATTTAGACAGAATAATCTGAAGGTTTTTTCCCCCCAGCATTAAATAATGAAGCTAGAATCCCTCATTTCCTTATCTCTATACAATCTATTTGGCTTCCTATATCCTAGAGAAAGACTCATGGTTCTGCCAAAAGATTCAGAATTTCCTCTTCTCCATATTCTTGATGCACATTCAGTCAGGTACCAAACGAAACCACCTCTTCTTCCTATGGCATTATCTAAATTTATGGCTTCCTTTTGGCCCCTTCTCTACCAAGGAAATGACTCTGTGGTCATATTTCTTCAGGGCTTCTGGTATTTCCTTTTTGGCAGCCTGTCTGCTTTCATTTTCTTCCTGCTAAAATATGGCATAAAGGTATCTGCCAAAACCATCTCTATTAAACACTTCTCAGATAACATATCAATGGCACTTTTGATCCAGACCCTATCTTCCTAGATGTCTCACCTTTCACAACTCCCTTTCCTTACAAACCACACTATAGGCACAGCAATTTTACCAGCTACTTCAAATACTTCAAACTCCTTCAAATAAGATATTCTAAGGGTGTGTGGGGTTGGAGGACTGTCAATAATCTACTGCCTGCATCTGGGCCATCATGAGGTCTTGAGCTATTCAAGTGAAGGTGCGCCAGGTGGAGATGACACCCTCCCTTTGGTTTGTGGAACTTATCAGGTCATTTTACCTTGATTATATTTACAACTTTCATAAAAACATAACTGTATAAAAATAATGTCACTCTTTGGCCACTGTAGCCATTAATGAGTGTATAATGATGGGATATTTCCTTCACAAAAAAGTATTTGAGTTGTACTGTAAGACAAATTTGATAAATGCTTTCCATCTCTTCCCAGGCACTCTGCCTTCATTTCAGGTGGTTGTTGCCTGGTGATTATTGGTAGAGTACCTAATTAGGCACAGTGAGGAGATGTGTTTTAAGAATAGAAAAATGATTGAAGTAGGGAGGGATAGATCACTTACACTCAACATTTTTTATTTTATTAAAAATGCCTTATCTAAATGACAAACTATCTAAAATAGTTTCACTTAAAAAAAACCCATGAAATATTGTAGTTAAAGCAGCATTTAAGGGGGGGGGCAGGGAACCCACCTAATTACAATTAACCAGAACCACTGAGTACAGCCCCTACAGTATTGTAAGACATGTTATAATTTTATAAAATTGATTTAATATTAAGATGTAGCACAATAAGGTTTTGAATAGTGATTTTCATAAGAAGTTTTTTGATTATTTGGTAATTCCTTTTTTAAAATGTTAATGATAGCTAGCATTCATATAGTGTTTTAAGCTTTACAGAGTTATTTTACTTGTTCCTCACAACAACCCTGGGAAGTAGGTACAGTTATTATCCCTATTTTACATATGAGGAAACTGAGAATCAGAGAAATTAACTGGCAGGCTTGTGGTCACACTGGTAGTATGTGTATGAGGCAATATCGGAACTGCATTCTTCCTGAGTCCAAACCCAACACTCAATGCACTGTGCCATCTAGCTGTCTAAAAAAAACCATAGCTTAGTACTAATTGATGAATCATCCAAAAGAAAAAGCACAGTGTAGGGGAAAGAATCTGAATTTAGACCTAGAAGACTCATTCAAGATCCAAGTCCGGTACTACTGATGTGATTGTGAGCAAGTCATTCAACCTCTCTCAGAGCCTTAACTTTCTCAACTGAAAATGGGATAATAATACTGGTGCTACCCATCCTCACAACTCGGGAAAGTGTTTAGCAAAATGTAAATATATGGTAGCACATACATGTAAATGTAGCACATAAATGTAAACTATATGGTAGCTCAGTGGATAGAGTTCTGGACCTGGAATCAGAAAGACCTGAATTCAAACCTGGCCTCACTCACTCTCTAGATATGTGACCCTGGAAAAGTTGCTTAACTGCTCTCTGCCTCAGTTTCCTCATCTGTAAAATGGGGATAATAACAGCACCTACCTCCTCCCAGGGTTGTTAGGGAGAGGAGATATTTGTGAAGCATTTTGCAAACCTTGAAGTGCTATGTAAATGCAAATTATTATGGTTATTATTATTACAAATCTGAAAGTTGTACTGCTGTGTTTCATTGAGAAGTGGAAGTGACCATGGGTTCTCAAACACTGAAAAGAGTGTAAGCTTAGGGAAGTTCCACCCAAACTGAGAAGATTTTGAGAATATGTTGGGGGTACTGCCTGAGGATAAGTGTAGCCATGTAAGTATAGGGAGAATCCCTGTCAGAAGCAGATTGGCCACTAGGTGATGATAATGGTCACTAGCCATGATAAATAATACTACTTTCTAAAAATAGAACATTCTAAGGGGTAGTACAACATGAACCAATAATAATATGACAATAATTCATTCTTTAAATTTCTTTGGGGCATCAAATTCATTGCTCTAATTTTAATTTCTTGAATTAGTTTTATAAAGGGGTCAATGAAACATTTACCAGATGAGGGCAGAAGGATGTTCAGAAAGACACAAACAGGACAATTTTTGAAATGCAGTAATACATTAAAAAAAAAAAACCTTAAGGTAAGTAGAGGAGATTAGTGGTATCATACTTGTTTTCTGTACTTTGTATATGGAAATGATCTTGTTTGTTGCTGTGTCAAATATCATGGTCCTTCATGCTGATTTTAAATTTAATCTGTCTTCATTTTAGAGACAATCTGATGTAAAACCTTGCACTAACAACCTAATCTGGTTCCATGTTAGCACAGAGGTGATCTTGGGCTCTTAAAGCCTGTGACACTAGAGTATGAACTCTGGCAGGCCCTGCTAAACTGGAAACACTTGAGTAAAGGCCCAGAATATCTCTCATTCAAGGATCAATCAAAATAAACCATCCTATGGTAGTGCCCATTCAACCCCACCCCTATATTTGCCTTGTGACCCATATAATAATTGCAACACACCCCAGTATTTGAAGTACTGATTCAAAACAACATGAGTGAATATTAACCTGTCTACCTTCTCTATAATAAGGCTTCGAGTCTAGGAATTGGCTCAGGAGAGTCAAGATTTAAATAAAAAATTCAAGTAATGAAAAAAAAAAGTTTTAATTTAAAACTTAAACCTTAACTGCAAAAAAATGGCATTTTGTTTTTCCCATAACTCACCAAAGGGTTTGAAGCCTGTTGGTTATTCTCAACCTGGTTTAGCCCAACTAATCTTTAGCCAAGATAATTTACCAAGATGTGGCCACTGTGCATGCCATAGCTTCTTGGAGTCACAGGTAAGAATTGGGTGACATGTGGACACCAAAGGTGAGTAAGCAGTCTTAAAAAGGGCTTGGCAAGCCCTCTCACCACAGCTGCTATCCTTCCTAAACATGCCATACATCATAAGTGAATATATTAAACTGTCTACTATCCTTATAATAAGTCTTAGAGTCTAGGAACCGGCTCAGGAGAGTTAAGATTTAAGTAAAAAATTCAGAAGAAAAAACTTAACAGTTTTAATTTAAAACTTTAACTTTTAACCGCAAAAAATAGCTTCGTTCTTTGTTTTTATGTAAAAACCTCTAAGTGTATTGACCAATACGTCTCTTGGTTTCTGGAAAAGTTCCTCAGAATCCAGCCAAAGACATAACAAAAAGCCATTAACGCAATGAGAACAAGATGAACAAATCTGTAGTCAGCCATTTGGAAAGCCAGACTCCCTTTATTCCTCAATTGTTTAAACTGATTACAAATTTCTAATATTTCCAAGTGTAAAACTAGGAGCAGAAACAAGCAATGCCTTTCTTTACAACCAATAACTGCCCTAGAGCCCTGGGAAGTGAGGAAAAGTAGGGAAATATTTCTGATGCATGTCAGAGATGGGATTTTTCCTGTGAAAAAAGGTCACTACAGGAAGCTATCTTTGTTGCTTCCCTCTCCTTCCCATGAACTGATCTGGCAGCTAGTAGAGGTTCGAGACTTAAAAACCTGCAGCATTCCCCATATCCAGCCTTTCTCAGGCTTCTGTCAACTGTAAAAATGTTTTTCAATGAATCTCATTTGTTAAATTTTTTACACGTACTCCCTTACTTATCTTAGCATCAACATTGTCTTATAATAAAAATTCACTCATTTAGAGAGGCATTTGCCACTCAATGTAGGAAGTAAAATGTGTAGGAAAATTGGATTTTCTTTTTCATTCTAAGAAAAATCCTTTAAATCCTGAAAATAGCACTAATCCAAGGGATACTAGTGGCTAGTAGGTGATGATTTTTTTTTGTTTTTTTCTTCAAGAATTCATGAAGTCAAACTACTAAGGCATGGAAGGATTATGATTTGCATTGATGAAAGGAGTAGCCACATCACTGAAGCATTCATAGAAATTAATTCCATATTATCCATGTTATTAATATTCCATATTATTCCATTAATTCCATATGTGGCCTAGGACACAGTAATATACTGTATTTCATCATCTCCATTTATGAGACTATGATGTTTTCCGTTCTCAACACTTCTTCTCTGTTCTCTATATACTTTAACTGTGATCTCTACATACTTCAGACTGTCATGCTATTTACCCAATGAGTAATTATTCTTACTATGCCTCTTACTAGAGACATATGTTCAGAAACAGTACTTTCAGAGGCAGATATAGGTGATAAAGGAAAGGGAAAACTTGAAAACAAATTTGATTACATATTTTACTGCTGATTTTTCCTTTAATGACATATTACAGATGAATAAGTATAAACATAATTTTTGGAACATACTCAAGTATATAGTTTCAGGAAATTGTTTTAATTTTGTCACCACTAGAAAAGAATAGAGATATGCAAAGAGAATACCTAAAGAGTATTCTGTTTTCAGTTATCATGTATCATCCAGGAGACACATTGACTGCTGCTGTGGAAACAAGCATTTTTTAGATAATAAAGGTTAAGCATGCATAAATTCTAGCTCTGCTTGCAACTGACCTTTAGGCAGCTGTCTTGGTAAAGTTTTTGACAGAATTTTGAGCTAAGTTTATTTTATAAAATAATTTAATCCTTCATTCCCAAATACATATTTAAGTTGCTTAGTGGTAATCGTGTCCTAGCTAGAAAGGATCATCCTAATTCGCTATCAGTCACGAAGAAAGTATGAATAGAAGTTCAAGGGAAGTCTGATGCTGCTTCCCGGTATCTTTCCCATCACATTAAAGTCTCTGGCCTTAGATTTGCTCTTTAGATTATGTAATTTTGCCTTTAAGAGGAAAACAAACCAAAAAAGAAAACACAGAGAAAGCAAAAACATTCTAAACACCCTAGCCAGTGTCATTATCTTACTCAAAAAGAGTATTATAATTTTATCAAGGGTCAAGCACGTATCTCTACACTCTTTTTCCATTTCATAGAAACATGATATTCATGGTGGAAGTGGTAAGGACACCTGAAAAGTAGTTTTATTTAGAGGAGATGTTTCTAAATTCAGAGTTAATCTATATATATATTGATCTTATTATGTATGACTTTTGGCCCATTCACATAGCAGAAAATCAATTATTTGTCAAATGTATGAATGACTGAATGTGTAACAGGCTTGTTGTTTTTGTTGTTTGCTTGTTTTTGTCATTGTTGTTTTTGTGATACCTGAAATGATGTTAAAAGAATCAGAAGAAAGCTTCTAGCAACAAACATTGGATGGAATCTCTAAAAATTGTTAAAAGATATGGATGAATCACACAGAATAAGAAGACATAGAGGGACTATAATCTATCCCAGTGGAGGCAATCCTTGAACTGTGAAAACCATAAAATATTGAAGAATCAAAGTAATCTTCTAATTTGATAAGTGAATCAGTGCTATGGAGAATGAAATAACACATTGGTGATTAGGGAGTTTTCTGAAAATCAGTAACTTCAGTGTGATGATCACAACCCAACCGTTGTGATAAGGAAAAAATTAAGATAATATACGTCAGGTGAAGACAATTTTTTACTGCTTTTGGCCAAAGGCCTTTTCAGGAGTTGTAGAAAAAAGGATGGATATAAATAATGCAAGCTTTCAAAAAGTAAGTTCCAAATCCTTTGAAGTTCACAAGGTCCTCCAACCAACTCATGGGGAGGAGGAAGGAGACCTCGGCAGAGACTAAAAGCCCTCATAAGTGATTCTCCATGTCAAACTATAGTTACTAGCTATCACTGTTTTTTGATTATTTCCTTTTAAATATATCTTTTTATTTCTTTGTTATATGACTGTAAGACCTTATTTTGATTATTTGTGCCGTGGTATGCCAAAATTTCCTAGAATTTCTTTCCTCTAGCTTTGCTGTCAGTTTTGCTGTTAAAAGCAGCTGTAGAACCAAAGATAATTTTGAAGGACATAGAACAATGAATCCAAATCGTTTCTAGGTTGAAAGAAAGCCTATCTGGCAGATATCAACATTTTCCAGTGATGTACTTTGATATATGTTAAAATATGTTTATGTAAAACAATTACTAGCCTTCTAGGCTTCTTTGATGCCAATAATAAAAATTTAGTAGAGGAAACAGAAAACTGTATTTCCCATTTTGGGGATGATAGTGCTTTTAAATAACTTTTTAAAAAGGATACATTTCCAGACTAATGTTGACAGTATAGAAAAGCTGTATTTAGGGTAATTAATAATAATATTGTCTCAGATTAATATAGTGCTTTAAGGTTTAAAAAAAAACATTTTGACTGCATTATCTCATTTAATCCTCACCACAGCCTTGTGAACTAGGTAGATGTATATTACAACCCCCACTTTACAGATGAAGAAAAATGGAAACCTCTATTTGGCTTTTAAGGCCCTTCACATTCTGGTCTCTTCTTATCTTTTCAATTTTACTTTACTTTATTCCTATCTATACACTATAAGATCCGGGATCCAGCTATACTGACCTACTTACTCCTTGATGGCAGGAACTGTGTTTTTGCCTTTCTTTTTATCCCCAGCATTTAGCCTGGCATGATAGATGGATAGATAGGTATAGATAGACATAACATACATACACACAGACAGACAGACAGACATGGTAAATAGATAGGTAAGCGAATAGAATAATTCCATCTAAAGAACCAGACCATGATGGCTTTTGCTGTCAATATAGCATCTTGGTACAAAATTTATCAATCAAAACTATGTCCATTTTTAAGCACATACATCCAAGCACATCCCAAAATTCTTATTTTAGTCTTACTTATTATATCTTCAAAAATGAACCTCTGTCCACTATTTCAGTACTGTAGCAAGTGAGTTTCTCTGCTGGTAAATACAGTCTTTACATTGTGGACTGCATGGACTTTTGTTAAATCCACATTAGTGACACATGGAGAAATATACAGAGTTGTGTTCCAGCAAAGGGCATCTTAAAGGACAAGAATAAAGCATAGTTTTTAATGTTCCTATACTTGTTTTATTTGTCACAAGAACTGAGTTGTTAAAAAGTCACAAGAAATACTTCTTAGAAAAAGAAATGTTCTTTTTAGATCAGTGAAGTTTATACAGAAAATATGGAACCTTGGGATCCTAGACAACTCCTCTCTCATTTTGTTGTTTAGTGACCCCATTTGGTGTTTTCTTGGCAAAGATGCTGGGGATGTTTGCCATTTCCTTCTCTAACTCATTTTACAGATAAGAAAACTGAAGCAAACAGGGTTAAGTGACTTGCTCAGTCACACAGCTCGCAAGTGTCTGAGGCCATATTTGAACTCAGGAAGATGAGTCTTCCTGACTCCAGGCCCAGCACTCTATCCACTGTTCCACCTAGCTGCCCCCACAGGTGTATCCTTTGAACTTGTTATGAAAATAACACTAAATTGGAGTAGGAGGACCTCGTTTTCATCTAGACACTGATTCTAATTATCTCTGTTATCTTAGGCAAGTCATTTAAAGCCTCTAGGGTTTAGTTTTCCTACTTGAAAATAAGAGGACAGACTAGACAATTTCTAAGATAACTTTGAGCTCTATGGACATATTTTCTCATTGTTTAAATAATAAGAACTTATATTTATATAGAATTTTACACTTTACAAAAGCATCACCATAAGTACAACTCATTTGGTTCTCACAAAGTAAAACATTTATTACTTTAATATTTCAATGATCTTTGATCTTTTCTGTGTGGTTGGTCCCTATGGAGATCACAAACTTCTGATCCATCAGTAGAGTTTCCTGAGTTACTCTGGCCAAATAATTCATCACTCAGTGATACTAATAATCATTTGAAGATATGCTTCTATAAACTCAGCCAGACTGGTCCTTAGGGAATACAGAATCTGTCACCTGGCCTTCGCTCAAAGCCTTGTGGCTTTGCAGAATGAACCAGATCTTGGTTCCCACTGCCAAGTTGAGGCACAGGGCTTCAGTGGAGGAGAGATGGTATCACTAGTTCCACATGGCAATAAAGGAAACAGAATCTAAGAGGCTAAAGGACTCATCTAAGATTACACAGTTCATAAATTGTATAGCCAAACCCTGTAGTCGTCTTCTGTATTCAAGTATTTTGACCTTAGGGGCAGGTAGGTGGAGAAGTGGACAGAGTGCTGGGCCTGGAGTCAAGAAGACACATCTTCCTCAATTCAAATCCGGCCTCACACACTAGCTGTGGGACCTTGAGCAAGTCATTTAACCTTGTTTGCCTCAGTTTCCTTATCTGTAAAATGAGCTGGAGAAGGAAATGGCAAACTACTCCACTATCCTTGCCAAGAAAACCTCAAATGGGGTGATGAAGAGTAGGACACGACCAAAAAATGACTGAAACAATAAACATACTGACCTTTATATTACCCTATACTGCCTAACATTCCTTATTCTGTTAAGACTTTAGGGATAGTCAAGTTGCTCTGACTACACTTCTTATATGGCTTATTTTTCAAGTATTCTAGTGAGTATTCTAGTCTTTTTCCCAACGTTATTTGTTTCTAACCATAATCCATATTTTTAACCCCAATTTAAATATAGCTTACGAACTTAGTTCAATTTCAATAAATAGTTGGAGTTTTGTTTTGTTTTTTGATTTTTTTTGAAAAATCAAACACTTTAACAGGCACAGTCCAGTTCAGTCAGTCAAGAGATATTCATTAAGTACTTACTATATGACAGACTGTGCTAAGCAACCAGGATAGATAGAAGGCAGAAATAGTCCCTGACCTTAGTAAAACACAATGTAATCAGGAAACAAAATGGAAATAACTCTCTGCATAAAAGATATATACAGAGTAAATGGAAAGTCATCATAGGTGGAAAGGCACTAACAGCTTGGGAGGACTGAAAAAAGGTCTTGCATATGGTAGGATTAAAGCTGAGTGCGAAGGGAAGACAGGAAGGGAAGAGGTGGCATTCAGGAGGGAGAGAATTCCAGGCATGAGGTCAGCCAGTGCAAAGACATGGAGACAGGAGACAGAGAGTCATTTATAAGGAAACACAAGTAGTCCAGGGAATTTGGATGGTAGGATCTTTGGAAGGGAAAAAAGTATAAGAGAAGAGAAGAAAACCCAGCTCACAAACAACAAGAAAAAAATACGGGAGGGAATTGTGGAGGAACTATGTGCTTTAGACAATCAAGAACTTATCAATAAAAAAAAAATTTAACCTATACTGAGAACTCCCACTGATATTTTAGATACACAAGAGTTATACTCAAAACTAATTTTTAAAGAAAACTAATTTTGCAAAAATTAGGTAAAATACAACAGTTTGAATTATCCCACTTAAAAATGAGGCTAATACAAATTACACTGTACATGGCTTGCCTTTCAAAAAAGGGTTTTTCTGGAGGAAAAGAGAATTTTAAGTGTTCTGATCCATATATATTATGCAGCCTGTCAGTGTGAGGGTGGGAATCTATCACCACCCCAATTAATTACAGAAAGCTTAGATCTCAATTGAGTTAACCAATCATTCAAAAATAAACTAGGTATGAAAAAGTCTTTAATCAATTTAAAAAGATCATAGGGACTTTGGGTCATTGGATAAAGAAAGATGGTGCTATAGGAAATATCTTTTGATTAGTTGAAGAGGATCAATCCACATCTCTTGGGTTACAGTTTAGAAAAGCAGTTAATACAATGGAAGAGAACTCCAAATTTGGGAGCTGGGGATTGCAGACCCTTGAGAGGGAATCACTAGGAGGCTCTCTTTCTCTTTCTTCTCTTGTCTCCATTGACCATGCTACCAGAGAGACCAGGATAATAGGAGAAACATAGCAATAAGAGAGTAGAGAGAGAAAAACAAAAGTCAAGCAGATGATCTGCTGAGAAAAGGCAAAGACAGAGGTGACCAGGTTTCTCACCCCCAGAGCAATCAAGATGTCAGCCTGCTATGGTTATAATGGGTTTACCTAGGGTTCAAATATTTTTATTTGATTCAATCTAGTATATTACAGCATTCCTACTTTATCAAAAGACTACAAAAGTATGGGCATAGGAGTAAAAAATTACTAAATGGTAATCCTTCACTATATATATGATAAATAACATTTTATATATAATACATATTTATATTATATATGTGTGTGTATTTTTGTGTGTGTACATACTTACATTCTATATAACATATATGTGTGGATATATATATACACACCTATAAAGTATATAAGCTATATACACATAATATACATCTCTATACACACATATGTTTCCTATATACAAACATCAAGGGGAAAAATAGAAATCCAATATGAACAAAATAAGTTTGAATGCCCCTAGCAGCTTTTGGTAATCCCTCAATCTTATAATGTAAACAAAATGCTATTAGTGACAGCAACTGATTTCAGCTGATCGATTCAGCAAATATCAGCAGATTGATCCTGGAAATTTCAACAAATTGAAATATTAATCATATTAATGTTATATGGAATAAGGTACAACAAAGAAGTACACAAATTTAAACTATCATTCTGTTTTGGGTTTAGATGTCATGACACAAAAGTGTTCTTCAGGCTTCATTTAAAAAAAAGTATAATGTGTTAATGAATATATGGCTAATTCCATAGAGTTGGTGAAATATTATTTCCTTTTTAGGGCAGTTGTGACTATATCTATTTCAATGGGAGTTGCACAAGGCTTGTACAGGCTTGTATAACCATGGTGTTGGTAGCAACAATAAATGCCAGCACCTCATGTGTGTCACTCCTTCCTCTTCCCCCAAATGATGGACCCATTCACACAGGAAACAAGACCTCTGTGTGTCCCAGTGGGCTGCCAGTATGATTCCTCCTTCAATGGAACCAAATCACTCTTGTTCCTGGTGTTTCTCAGAATCTATCAACTGGCTCTGCACAATTCTGACAGTTCATAGTAGAAGTATCTAGTGTTTGACTCCCTTCTCTGTTTCCAGCAGCATCTCCAACAATTTCACATAGTTTACAGACATCAACCCTTTCCTTTCTGATAGGTATCTGGATGTATTAAGCACTACCAAGGGCCAATACCTTGACTCCCCACCAGGCATCCACAATTATACAATTAGTCTAATTCCTAGAGACCTGGGCCCCAAAGGTTGGTTGCATCTATTCCTTTTCAGAGCCTTGTTCAATCTCTGTGGGAATTTGTAGACAATAGTACCAAATGGGGACTCATTTGGCCAACTTAACTCTGTTATTGGGACATTGGCATTGTTTGAAAAAAGAAAATAGGATGACCTATTTCAAAATTACTAGGCCCTTAAGGCCAATACAATCATGGACCGGTACCCACTCTTCATCACTGTTAATCTCTTAGATAACCCTGATGATCCCTTTCATGGACAGCCTAAAGATCAGCAAGGCAGCCAAATTGCAAGATACCAATGAATGAGCATTCTAGGAACTAAAGAGAAGCTTCATGGCTACCCTTCTTTTTAATATGTCCAGATCCCAAATGCCCCTTCATGGTTGAAAGCAATTTATCATTTAGGAAAAGGGTTATTTACCAAACAAATTTACCTGTTATGAGCCTGTTCCTACTTTTGAAAAAAATTAAACTCTGGCCCTGTGATTTTATCAATGTTGTGAACTCAATGTGTAAATTTTTTTCTACCAATGGGCATCATCAACTCATTTATAATTTAAAGCTTTAGATAATTTTTCAGGCACTCAAATTAAGTGACTTGATCATGGTTCCACAGCTAGTATGTGTCAGGGAAATGATTAGAACCTACATCAGGCAGTCAATCATAAGCATTTATTTAGCACCTACTACGTGCTAGGCACTGTCTTAGGCACTGGGGATCCGAAGAAAGGCAAAAGATAGTTCCTTACCTCAAGAAGCTCACAATGAAATGGGGGAAGCAATGTTCAAGATGCTATGTACAAACAAGTTATATACAGAATAAATAGGAAATAATCAACAGATTACCAGCATTAAGAGGGATTGGTATATGTCTTCTTTTTTATTTTTAATTTTTTCTCAATTACATATAAAAACAATTTTTAAAATTCATTTAAAAATATTGAATTCCAAATTCTCTCCCTCCTTCTCCCCTCCTTGACAAGGCAAGCAGTTTTATATAGATTATACATATATAGTCATGCAAAACATATTTTCATATTACCATGTTGCAAAGAAAACAGACCAAAAAACTCAAGAAATATAAAATATAAAAAAAAGTATACTTTGATATACATTCAGACTCCACCAATTCTTTCTCTGGAAGTGGATAGCATTTTTCATCATAAGTCCTTTGAAACTGTCTTGGATCATTGTATTGCTGAGAATAGCTAAGTCATTCACAATTGATCATTTTACAATATTGTTACTGTATACAATGTTCTGGTTCTGCTCACTTCACTTTGTATCAGTTCATATAAGTCTTCCCAGGTTTTTCTGAAAGCATGCTACTTGTCATTTCTTATAGCACAACAGTATTCCATCACAATCACATACCACAACTTGTTCAGCCATTCCCCAATTGATGGGTATCCCCTCAATTTCCAATTTTTTGCCACCGCAAAAAGAAGTACTCTAAATATTTTGTACACTTAGGTCCTTTCCCCTTTCTTTGATCTCTTTTGGATACAGACCTTGTAGTGGTATTACTGGGTCAAAGGGTATACACAGTTTGATAACTCTTTGAGCCTAGTTCCAAATTGCCCTCCAGACTGGATGGATTAGTTCATAATGCCAAAAACAATGTATCAGTGTCCCAATTTTTCCACATTGGATATGTCTTCTTGATTCACAGGCCACTGCTACTATCCTTTATGGCAGACTGCCTCTCCTGTACTTAATATTTCAGCATATTGTCTGTAGTAGTGTGCAACTACGACAGGCAGCATGGGGTGGTACAGAGCATTGGATTTGAAATCAGAGAATTCAGGTTCAAATCCCAGCTCTGCCTACACTTACTACCTGTATGATGCAGGAAAAGCTCCTCTATACCTCAGTTTCTCCATCTATAAATTGAGAGGGTTGGATTAGAGAATATCAAAATTCCCTGACAGTTCTCAGTCTATCATCATATGAGCTAGACCACTGAAGAATAAGAACTTCTGGCAAACACAGAGGCCTAAATACCAAAATACCACACACAATACCTAAAATCTCTCTAAATACCACACAGAAGGCTATAGAATGTGGAGCACCTACATCCTACCTCTAAACTCAATCAGTGCCAGATCTGGTGGGCTCCTTTCTTTAGAACTTTCAATTTTTAAATAAAAGGACTCCTAAGATGCTAGAACTGATGTATGTATGTCCTCTAATTGCACCTGCCTCACAGGGTTGTCATGAGAATCAAATGAGATGATATTTCTATTTATGTCTCTGTGTCACCCTTATTCTAATTCTGGAAAATGGAACTGCACGTGTAACTTGGCAATTATAGCTATTCAAACTATACACAGGCTTGGAGTGGCCTCCATGAAGTAACCCTGGAGTGTTCAGTAAAAAATGAATCTATTCGTTATATACATATATATATACATATATTTACATACATATACATAAATAGAAATATCTCCATCTCTAACTCTATATCAATAAATCTTTGATATCTTTGATATCTTTGGAGTTTATGAGGCTTTCTACTGTGGCCCACAAAGGGAGCTTGAATCTTTTAGAAATGAACCAATGAAGGGTTGGGTGGATTGCAGATATCTGTTACTACATCGACCATAAGCAAGTTAGATAAAGATAAATACAGTGGTATAAAGGCTGTACTCATAGCCTGATTGGTCATTTTTATCTGTTTTTAATCTATGTGTCCCCTTGCTTCTTCCCCAAGGAAAAGGGATCCAATCTAAACAGCCTCCATCAAACTGCAAAACCTCCCACACTGAGAATTCCACTGATTTTGTTCAGCTTATCTGTCAACAACAGTAATAGGACCTGTGTAACCAGGTTCAATTAACTACCTTGTGTGCTGATTCTGCCCTTACATTCAGGGAAGACTGAGTCTCAAACAGATTACCAAACATCTAGGGCCGCCTCTGTGTACTCTAGGCTGTACCCTGACTGGGATATGATGTCCAGACAGTCAGGCAATTTTGAGTATTCAAAACCCTGTCACTGCTTACCAAGGCAAGTTGGTGGTCATGGGTCTACCACGATATTATTCACCATGCACACATCTGAAAGACATGTCCATGGGCCAGTGGATTATTTGGGATGACCTGAAGTAACATAATATAACTTAACATAATATGTAGGTCACCTTGCATGTAACCAAGAGAGCCAGTCAACAAACCACCAAACTCGCAGAGAGCCATTGCTGGTAGCAAAGTGGGTCTGGCTTTTTCTCTGTCAAAAGTCTTTACTCTACCTAATTCTTCAAGAGGTTATTGGATCATGGTACCAGCCCTTTTATCATCACTGTTGTGCTTAATATTGCGTACTTCTAACTCTCTCACACCATCTCCCTAAGAATTTACCTTAAATTTCATTGGGCATTGCTGCACAAAGACTATATAAACCTTAGGATTTACCTGCTACCCTCGTGGGGACTTCCAATGGTTGTGGAAGGACAGGAGGAATTATTAACCTGCTATTCTGCCCTTCAGATGATATTAGAGATCATTCCAGTTTATCAGAAAGGCTACAGGACAAAGGAAAAAAATTGGGAATCAACTTAAAATTTCCATGCCTCAACACTTCATAAATCAACTCCACATCACAAACTCCAGCTCTGTGGTCTCAGGATACCCTCTAGAAGGATGCAATAGTATAGAGAATTGTGTACCTCCAGTCTTATAAATGGAGATGACAGTCAAATGATCCATAAATGTGGAATGTAGCCTATTCTGGTCTGGGTTGATCCTTCTGGTACCCTGGCTGAGTTCCATTAACATTATTCCTATTTACCCCCTGCACTGGATCCTATGTTATAACTTAGAATCTTTACTATGCATCAGCCTCAGTCACTACAGCACCCTCTGTTGCTGGACACTATTTCCCCAGATGCCTCTATAAGAGGGATTTCCATTTCCCCAGCATCTTTTTTTTTCTTTCCTGCTACTGAGAACTCCATCCTCCAATTTCTTCTTCAAGAGATATCTAACTGGCTGCCATCTTTTGCCTGATCTATATGTCTTAGACTGTTCCATTAGAGGAGCTGCCAATTTGTGGTCATTTTGATTTAGTCTGGAAGTCAGGTCAGTCAACAAGTATTTAAGTGCTTACTATGTGCCAGGTACTGTGCTAAGGATTGAGATTACAAGCAGGAAAACAATCCTTGCCCACAAGGAGCTTACATTCTGATGGGGGAAAACAACACATAAAAGTAAACTGAAAAGGGGAGCAGGTACACATGCAGGGATATCATCACCATCACAAAAGCTAATATTTATATAGTGCCTACTATGTGCCAGGCACTGTGGTAAGCGCTTTACAATTATTATCACATTTGATTCTCTCAGCTAGCCTTCGAGGCAGATATTGTTATCATCCCCATTTTACAGTCAAGGGAACTGAGACAAACAGAGGTTAAGTGACTTGCTCAGGGTCACTTGCTAGTTAAGCATCTGTGGCTGGTTTTGAACTCCAGTCTTCTTGACTCCAGGTCAGGCACTCTATCCCCTGTACCACCTAGGTACATGGTAGCCACAAGGTAGATAAAGGCCAGAGAGTTTGGAGTCAAGCCCAGAAAGGAGAGAAGACAAAACTGGCCCAGGCACTTTCCTAAAAAAATAGAAGTTCTTGTAAGAATTGACCAGCACATAACAAGACCACAGTAGTGGAGTGGACTTCCAGTGTGGGGAGGCTGCTTTGGCATGAGGGAGAAAGTTGGAAGAGCAAGGAATAACACTCAGGAGGAAAATTAAAGAAAAAAGGAGGCAGCTGACAAGATTGTTATCCCTTTTTCTGGTGTTAACTTGACACTCTTAATCCTCAACAACCTGAATAACTGATCTTCAGCAAATTACAGAGGTAGATTTTTAAAGAGAGGGGCTGGAAAAAGAGGGCTGTTACTGAGTGTAATTAGTTTAATTACCTGCAAATAAATGCATTAACATTATAATTATAGAAAGCTTTCAGAGACTTCTGATAAGATTACAGACTCTGTGAGGGAAGGACCTATGATAGTCTTTATCTTTTCCCCTTTGTGCCTATCATAATAACACCTTGCAAATAATCATTCAATCAACCAACAGAGCATTTATCAGGTACCTACTGTGTGCCAGGTGCTGTACTAAGTTCTAGGGATACAAAGACAAAAATGAAACAACCTCTATATTCAAGCATATACTTATATCTATAATCAAAGGACATTATTAAATATTTGTTGAATTTAATTGAATTTGATACCCAAATCCCACAAAATTTTTAATTTAAATATAAAATTCATGGTAGTTAAAACATACCCAAGCAGCCTAATAAATTTCAGGGGATCAGAGATCTGTTTGACAGTAGGGTAAAAAAGTATTTTCAGAAACTTTTACCCCATGGTTCAAATTTAAGCACACATCACTGGGTTACACATAACATTTAAGTTCAGCACAGATAGCGTTTAAATAGCACGTCAAAGTTTACTTTGCAAAATACTTTGCAAATATTTCATTTTATCCTTACAACAACCCTGGGAAGCAGGCACGATTATTTTCTCCATTTTACAGATAAGAGAACCCCAGGTTGAGTATCTTGCCCAGACTCACACAGCTATGAAGTGTCTGAGGTTAGATTGGAACTCAGGTCTTCCTGAGTTGAGCACCCTTTCCACTGCACCACTGAGCTGCCTCAGTATCGTCAGTAACAAACCATTCTCCCCTATTCTTACCTTCTGACTAATAAAGCGACAGTCATCATCCTGTGTTTAGACAGCATCCAAATCCTATTGGACCACATTATCTTAAAGCTCTAGCTGACTCACCTCAAACAAAGCCCAGCAGATCATCACCTTCTTTGACGTGTAGAAGTGAAAGGAATGCTATCATGACTTGAATTGTCACAGTACTACAAGATGAACTGAGATGAGCGTGTTCTTTTTGAACAAAGGGAGCTCCTAAGGCCACCAGGCTGTTGCCAACAGCAACAGTCTGGACAAACATCAGCTAGAGCAGCAAATCCAGTGATAATTTTCTTATGTGCCCAAGATGGATAGTCTACATACCAGTTCTTTTCAGCTGGATCTCTAACATGGATAATGACATGGTATCATACTTAAATACACAAAATAATAACATAGGAGAAGGAATATGTAGGATATTACCCACTCTCTTTTAAGATAAAATAATGTGGGAATGAGAGGTACTCAGTTTTGTAAATCTCTCAACTAAAAAGAACTGCATAAAATTCTGAAACTACTTTGCAGATCTTAAAGTGCTTTAGGAGTATAGATTATTATTCTCATTATGAAATATACCCAGAAACATAAATGGGTAGGGAATCATGATTTATGCTTGGTTACCAATCAAACTTATAGTGCCTTTTCACTTTAAGAAAAGAGCATATGTGCATAAAATGCTCTCCTTGCTTTTGGTGGAGGTATAGATCTTATACTAATGATAGGCATTCTAACCATTCTACTATACTTTTTGAATTATTTTATGAAAAACTTCATTTTTTAAAAAAGAAATATATCTAAAGATTCATTTCAATTTGGCATTTTTGAATCAATTACTTAGGGTTATCAACTTGTTTCCCCCCACCCTTTGTTTACAAAATATAAAGCAAATCCCATGTCAAATTCTTCAAATTAAACTTTATACTTTTGAAATTTTTTTATGCTATTTCTTTTTTTATTAATTTATTTATTTTTAGTTTTCAACATTCACTTCCACAATATTTTGAGTTCCAAATTTTCTCCCCATCTTGTCCATCCCCCTACCCCAAGACAGCATGCATTCTGAATACCCCTTCCCCTAATCTGCCCTCTCTTCTATCACCCCCCCTTCTCTTATCCCCTTCCCCTTCTATTTTCCTGTAGAGCAGGATAGATTTCTACACCCCCTTGCCTGTATATCTTATATCCCAGTTGCATGTGAAAACAATTTTTAACATTCATTTTTAAAACTTTGGGTCCCAAATTTTCTCCCTTTCTCACTCCCCACTCACCCTCATTGAGAAGGCAAGCAACTTGATACAGGCTATACATGTATAATCATACAAAACACTTCCATAGTAGTCATGTTGTGGAAAACTAACTATATTTCCCTTCATTCTATCCTGCCCCCCATTTATTCTATTCTCTTTTTTGACCCTGTCCCTCCTCAGAAGTGTTCACTTCTGATTACCCCCTTCCCCAATCTGCCCTCCCCTCTATTATCCCTCCACCCTCTTACCCCCTTCCCCCCTATTTTCCTGCAGGGTAAGATAGATTTCCATACCCAACTGAGTATGTTATTTCCTCCTTAAGCCAAATCCGATGAGAATAAGATTCACTCACTCCCTCTCACCTTCCCCCACTTCCCCTCCACA
>NW_020954953.1:25980448-25980522 GCF_900497805.2 Vombatus ursinus | reverse complement strand
AGAAAAGCCTTTTCTTGTCTGTTCTATGTGAGATAATTTACCTCATTCTACCTCTCCCTTTTTCCTCCTCCCAG
>NW_020954953.1:25979429-25980374 GCF_900497805.2 Vombatus ursinus | reverse complement strand
TATAATCCTCTCTCACCCCTTAATTTTCTTGTCCAGATATCACCCCTTCATCTTCAACTCATTCTATGCCCTCTATCTATATATACATATATATCATTTTTTCCCTCCAACTACCCTAATACTGACAAAAGTCTCATGAGTTACAAATATCATCTTCCCATGTAGGAATGTAAACAGTTCAACCTTAATAAGTCCTTTATGATTTCTCTTTCTTGTTTACCTCTTCATACTTTTCTGGAGTCTTGTATTTGAAAGTCAAATTTTCTATTCAGCTCTGGTCTTTTCATCAAGGATGCTTGAAAGTCCTCTATTTCACAGAATGTCCATTTTTTCCACTGAAAGATTATACTCAGTTTTGCTGGGTAGGTGATTCTTGGCTATAATACTATCTCTTTTGACCTCCAGAATATTATATTCCAAGCCTTCTAATCCTGTAATTTAGAAGCTGCTAAACCTTGTGTTATCCTGATTGTGTTTCCACAATACTTGAATTGTTTCTTTCTGGCTACTTGCAATATTTGCTCCTCGACCTGGGAACTCTGGAATTTGGCTATAATATTTCTAGGAGTTTTCCTTTGGGGGTCTCTTTCAGGAGGTAGTTAGTAGATTCTTTCCATTTCTATTTTACCCTCTGGTTTGAGAATATGAGGGCAGTTTTCCTTGATAATTTCTTGAAAGATGATATCTAGGCTCTTTTTTGATCATGGCTTTCAGATAGTCCAATAATTTTTAAATTATCTCTCCTGGATCTATTTTCCAGGTCAGCTGTTTTTCCAATGAAATATTTCACATTGTATTCTATTTTTTCATTCTTTTGGTTTTGTTTTACAATGCCTTGGTTTCTCATAAGGTCACTAGCTTCCATTTGCTCCATTCTAATTTTTAAAGAAGTATTTTCTTCAGTGAGCTTTTGGACTTCCTTTTCCATCTGGCCAATTCTTCTTG
>NW_020954953.1:25976403-25979327 GCF_900497805.2 Vombatus ursinus | reverse complement strand
TCATTGGCTTTTTGGACCTCTTTTGCTATTTGGGTTAGGCTATTTTTAAGGTGTTATTTTCCTCAGTATTTTTTTGGGTCTCCTTCAGAAGCTGTTGACTTGTTTTTCATGATTTTCTTGCATCACTCTCATTTCTCTTCCCAGTTTTTCCTCTACTTTTCTTACTTGCTTCTCAAAATCCTTTTGCAGTTCTTCCATGGCCTGGGACCAATTCATATTTTTCTTGGAGGCTTTAGATGTAGGAGCTTTGACTTTGTTGTCTTCTTCTGGTTTTATGTTTTGATCTTCTTTGTCACCAAAGAAAGAATCTATGGTCTGACTCTTTTTGCACTGCTTGCTTATGATTCCAGCCAATTAGTTGAGTTATAAACTCTCTGTTAAGGTAGGGTCTGCTTCTAGACTCCGGCGGTTTTGTGCAGCTGTTTTCAGACATACTTCTAGGGATATATAAATTTTCAGTTCTTCCACAGTGTTTACTCCTTTCCTGGCCTGTGCTCTGGTCTATGAGTGACCACAAGCACTCTTTTCTGCCTTGGAACTGTGAGAAGGATTCCCTCTCCGCTGCCACTCCAAGCTCCACCATGCCAGGGCTCCTTCTTGCTGCAGGACTGCCACCCAGAACTGTGACCCAGATACAAGCACAGACAAAGCAAGAGATTCCTGTCTCAGCACCAGCAAAGAGATCCCTGCAATCCCCCTCTGATCAGCCACTCAATTCCCCTTCTGTCTTACTTTTGAACTTCTACTGAAGACATTTATAAACTGAATCATTAAAGTTCTAGATCAACACTGGGTTTAAATAAATTTACCTTAATGAACATTTAATAGAAGAAACTTTGGTAAGCTTGAGCATTGCTTGTCAAAATTGCATACACAAATGTATTAACTTCAAATTAGAATAATCTTAACAATTCATATTAAAAAACCCCAAATTTTCAATGATATTGGGAAGAAACCTCCTCATCAAGATAGGAGTATCTTCCTTCCCAATCTCTGTCCTCTTTTTACTCTAGAGGGATCTGGATTGAAGATGATCACTAATTAGAAACTTCTTCAAGGGACTAGAATTGGACATATCTCAAGATCCTGGAACTCCCTCATAAATCTATTTAAGAGGATTTGGTGCCACTATTAGACACTGTCCCTGAAGCCCCCAGGTAGATCAGTAACCTGCTTCAGAATTAGGGCTTGCCTTAAGAGTTTAGGAACTTAAAGACCTAGTACACTTCTTTTTATTGATGGGGCTGACTGGGGAAGACCTGAGCACCTAAGAATTAAAACAAAACAAAACAAAAACAGAAGTTGTCTAATACCTTCTTTGGAGGTACAAACTTATGATGTAATTCTGACAGCTTGCCTTGCCTAATTATATTCTTTTGATCCCCTCCTTTCTGATCAGGTTTTCTAATCCTGCCTAAAACTATGACCCATCATCACTTCCCTATATTTGATTAAGCTGTGTACTGTACTTGTTCTGACAACTATGGCCTCTTTTACTTTGGGCACTTAACCAAAACTCCAGGTACCAGCCCTCATCGATAACTATATCCTGTTGTATTCTGTGTGCCAACCAAGTTCATTGTTGCCCTCACTTGAACAGAGCAATTTTAGATATAAGCATAATTTTAGAGTTAGCACCAATCAGAGCACAAAATATTTACCCCTTCACAGTGATTTCCTTCATATTCCAATGCTCTCACTTCATTTGGTAGAACTAGCTGAACAAACTTATTGCCAGGAACCTAAGAACAAAGACTAAGTTCTCTAGGTATAGACTTCTGAGAAGTTCTTTCTAGCACTGAGCAAGGTAATTCATGATTTATCAACTCCAGGTGACATATAGATTGCCTTACTTTTGGTTCGCCTCCTCCCCACCAGTTATAGCCATTCTCAGAAAGAAGGAAAAGTGAAGTCTTCATTTTTTTCATTGTTCAATATGCCTTTTCCCTCCTACTATTGATATTATAGCCTACAGGAACCTTCACTTACTACATTTTTACTACATCCCTGCATTGACTTGCCATTACTTTTTATTCCCATCTACTGACAATCAAAAATTTTATTCTACTCTTAAGTTTCCCACCTTCTCCTTCACTATTTTTCAATTAACTCCAACCAGTATTTATTGAGTACCTTCTGCAATTGTGCTAGGAGCTATGAGTGATATAAAATACATATGAAGCACTGACCTAGTCCTCAAGAAGCTAATAATCTTGTTGAGGAGGCAAAAGCATAATATAATTAAAGAAAAAGAAAACTACTCTCTCTAGAGGAAGACAGGCTATATGTTGACTTCCCGGACTTCTCTACAATAAATTTTAGAATAACCTTACTTGGTTTGGGTTTCAGTCTATTGTAAGGAACTGGGGACTTGATTCCTTCTCTGCTCAGCCAATGCAATCAGAGTATAGTTATAGTGATGACATTTTAAATGTGTAAAAAAATAGAGATTTCTTTATTACATATAAAACCTCTTTGGGCAGCTGGGTGGCACAGTGGATAGGGTGCCAGGCCTAGAGTCAGAAAGACTCATTTTACTGAGTTCATATCTGGCCTCAGATACTAGCTGTGTGACTGCAGGCAAGTCACTTCACCCTGTTTGCCTCAGTTTCCTCATCTGTAAAATGAGCTGGAGAAGGAAATGGCAAACCACTCCATTATCTTTGTCAAGAAAATCCTATCAACAATATTGGCATACTATGGTTCAAGGATCAAGAAGAGTTGGACATGACTAAATGAGAACAATAGTTAAGAACATTTGGTACAAAAATATCTGCCCCAAACCTAGGACATGCTCTTATACAAATTTACAGAGTCCAGAGGGAAGAGTAGGTTCATCCTTAGAGAATAGTGGCTGTGAGGCACAAGTATAAAAGATACATGTAGCCAAGGGGCTTCTTATTACTGGCATTCCTTTTCTCCTT
>NW_020954953.1:25972755-25976367 GCF_900497805.2 Vombatus ursinus | reverse complement strand
ATCTATCTATCTATCTATCTATCTATCTATCTATCTATCTATCTATCTATCTATCTTCTAGGCTCAGAGTGTCAATGCCTTTATAGAGTCTATAGCCAGCCCTTCTCTCAACCACAACGGGTATCAGTCCCTCAAGCTTATGATTCCTCCCTCATGTGGCCATCTTTCTGTAGACTGGTACATTTTCTGTAAAAATCTGCCCCTAAACTGACCCATCTATGGACTGAGAAATCTTTTATACATAGGGTCCAATGGGTATAGCTGATCATCTCATTCAATCATATTGCTTTCTTTCCTAGACCCATTCAAAGAGGTTTGATGCTGTTCAGTCATTTTCAATCTTCTATTACTCTTCAGTGGATTAAGGCAAACAGAGGATAAGTGACTTGCCCAGGATCACACAGCTAGTAAGTGTCTAAAGCCAGATTTGAACTCAGGTCTTCCTGATTCCATGCCCAGTGCTCTATCCATTAAGCCATCTAGCTGTCTCTGGTCTTACAATTACATTTTTAGTAAACACCCTTTTCTACAAAGTTAATTGAAGTCTGACTTGACTAATGTTAATGGAAAATACACTAGTGGGGGCTCATGAGTGAAAACACCAGAAAATTAGCCTCTCAGCATTACCCCTGGGACCATCAGTGGCAGTAATCTATCATCTGGGGTCACAGCCTCCAAATGTAAACACAAGTAGGTGGAGTGAACTCAGAGGAACTACTATAGTATGTGTTTGGTAGTTTGACAATGACAACTGTTAAAACACTGGAATGTATTACTAAGGGAGAAAATGTGAGGTAACCACATCTGACATTATGTGGGTTAGTACTGTTTTTTTTTTTTAAGCTTTCTATCCTACATAGCCAGCTGTCCCAGATTCACACATCATTTACCTGAAACAATAGGAGGAGTCCCCATTACTTGTTTGGCATTTAATCACAAAACTCTGATCCAAACCAAAAGTTGCAATGCTATGATTTTCGGTGAAGAGAAGTGGATTGTTGGTGCCACTTTGGTACCTTGAAGACTGCTACCTTAGAAGACCTGGATATCTCCACTGTACTACTGCAGAAGAATAAGCTAAACCCCTATAGTATTTGTATATCATGAAATACTTCTGGGTACACATGTCCAGAAGTATTTCATGATTAGGCCACATGTTGCTTAACAAAAAATTTTCATTATAAAAACAGGATATATTCTCGTGTTTTCTGGGATGATTTTGGTGTGGTACAACTGAGGGGAATGGAATATACACTAAATGGTCTTTTAAGATATCTTCCAACCTAATACTCGCATAATGTGATAACTTTTTTCTGCATAACATTCCTTTGATTGTTATATTGATTATATCTTTTCCTCAGCACAGAATTGAAAGTTATATCCAGCAGAGATCCTAGTGCTTCTAAAAAGATGTCAACAATAAGTCCAAATTGACAATGTATACAATTCAAGATGCTCTTCTCAAAGAGTGCTGAGAACTTTTAATACCTAAGCAAAGTGCCCCTGTACTGCCTATAAATATGCATGAAGCTACTGCATTTCAAGTAACCTTACCACTCTGAAACCATCCAGAAAAAAGCTCCTAATGAGTGTGATGACAACCTGGAGTGACTATATTGTTGCTATCTTGTGTCTAAGGATGCTGTCAGAAATTCAGCAGTGAGGGGGGAGAGTCATACATAATGACATTTTCTTTAGAACTCTGCTCCTATCTCCACACATAATCATCCTAAACTTATTATAAAATGTGCTAAAACCATCCTTTTGAAAGTGTGCTTTCTAGCACTTCACAGCAATAAAAAGTGACCTGCAAATGGATCCATATTAAAACTTATAACCTAAAAAGATGCTTGTAAGAGGAAAAGTGCTATGTAAATTCAATAAATATAAATAATAAATTTCATCTACAGGGTGAAAGTGGCCTGATGTAAGTTGAGCCTAGATTTTAGAATTCTTGATAAATGCTGTGCCTAAATCAGTCAAAAGTGACCTAAAGGAATGAAAAGGATAAACATCATAGGACTGGGGCAGCTACAAGCTGCAGTAGATAGAGCACCCACCCTGCAGTCAAGAACACCTGAATTCAAATGTGACCTCAGACACTTGACACTTACTAGCTGTGTGACCCTGGGCAAGTCACTTAACCCCAAATGCCTCACCAAAAAAAAAAAAAAATCAAGCCTAGGATGGAATAGAAACTAGAGTTTACCTACTCTGATCCTTTTATTTTACAGATAAGGAAAACCAGACTCCAAGAGGTGAAGCAATGTTCCTGATGTTACTGAGGGCCTAATGTTCCCTGGCTCTCTCTTACAGGTCCAGACTGCTACATCTACTCCACAGTGTTTTAGCAGGAAGCCTCCATGGCCTTTAGGACACTGGTTCAGCCCATAACTGACTAGAGTCTCCTATCTATTGTTAGGGCCCGAGACTAGCACTCCAGTTCCATTTAAGCACTTAATATTGATTGCTTTCAAAAATAGAGCAAGAACAAACTTACAAATATTTTCCCCAATATCTTCGGGGCATACTTTCTCCCACAACACCCCGATCTCCAGGGAAGTAAACTAAAGACTTAGCTCAGGTCCTTTGGTTCCACCACATTCATGGCATTGCCGCTACAAGAGTCCCTGTTTAGCTTCTGCCATAGAGAGAACCGAGCAAGTTAACAGGATTCTATACATGTGTCAGATCCCCACTGCACTTTTTATTTGCATGGAAACATTAACATAATCCATTCCTACTGAAATAGTCACAGACTCCTAGAAGTGTGGTGCAGGAGGAAGAGTATTAAACCTACAGCGTCAGGTTTTAATTCCACACCTGCCACTGACTACCTGAATAACCTCGAAGAAATTCACTCCATCTCTCTGGGCCTCAGTTTCTTCATCTACAAAGTGAGAGGACCGGACTAGAGGATCTCTGCGTTCTAGATTGAAGATCCTAACTACCGTTAAGCTTGATGCTCTATCAGTCAAACACGTGGTTAGAAGAGTTGCTGTTGTTGTTTGTTCTTAGTTCTTGAAGAGGACCATGATCAGGGAGCTGACACACGACATGCGGATGAGTTGGATTTAAGTGAGGGAGGGCTGTGCAAAGTCACCAGCCTCACTTCTCCCCGGAGCCATCTGGGTCCAATGGTGAGATATAGATCAGGATGATTAAACGTGGTCCTTGATATAGTAGGTCACCTTGACCTTTTTAAACTAAGGTCTTTCCCAGGTCTCAGTTTGACTGAGGCAATGCCTTTTAAAGACTGATTCAAAAGGCAGCCACCCAAAGATCTATTTGACCACAAATAGCTCTCTCAGCCACTTGAAATGGCCCTTCACTCCTTCCTAAATTTCTCATCATTAGCTTGCATGAGGTTTATACAACAAAGTTTCTTTTCATCCCTAAAGTCATCACTACTGTGAGCAAACCTTCAGTCTTTCTCCTAGTACTTCAGTAGAAATGCCTGTCTCAGATTACCTAGTTGACACTTTAAATTCTGAAGGGAGAAGGTACAGGATGAAGAAGTTTCTGCTATGGGTCAGAACATAACGTGGACAAGCCAGCATCAGAGCAGAAGGAGAGACCTTTGGACAGTGGAAATTGAAGATTGATTTTAGA
>NW_020954953.1:25957442-25972715 GCF_900497805.2 Vombatus ursinus | reverse complement strand
TGTGTGTGTGTGTGTGTGTGTGTGTGTGGTAGGGTGGAAAGCAGATAAATTTGAGGGATTCTAACATTGCGATTCAGCAGAAAAAGGTCTCTGTAGAGTTGCAAGGAGGCGTGAAATTCCCCAAGGCCTAAGACTAGGAGCAAGAGGAAGGCAGAGGCAGAACCATCAGTATATGGACCCAAATATGTGCCCAGATGTGCAGCTATTACAACTATATTATTAGGAGTAGGCTACTGTGAAAATCCAGTGGGAAACTATTAATTGGCAGCTGTGGAAGTTGCATGCTACAGATGAATGATTCTCTGCTTGACCTGGACATAAGCCAGGTTCAAGTAGGAGATCTTGGGAGGCTACCCTCGCTGAATGCAAGGGTTGCATCTGTGCATTCTGCATAGCCAGAGAGGAAAAATCTAGGTGACTGATGTTTCTATGGCAACAAATAATGTATATAATTTTAACTAATAGTAATAGTTTATTATAGGGGTATGAAATGTTCTGTTCTTTTAGATCATTTAATCTATACAACATTTCTGTTGACATAAGTGAATATGAGTATTATTCTATTTTACAGATGGGGAAACTGAGGACTGTCAAAAAGGGTTAGTGTTTTTTTCCAAGTTCACATAGCCAGTAAATGATAGTCAGGACTCAAGCCCTATCTCCTCATTCCAAGTCTAGCATGCTTCTAGGGGATGAAAGGGAATGCTGGAATCATCCCGAAGATGTTTTATGAACACAAACCATTTAGTAGCAGAGCATCATACATTTAAGGCTTAGAAGGGACCTTAGAATTCATCTGATCTACCCCTCTCATTTTCTAAGTAAAGAAACTATGGCCTAAAAAGGATAAGTGACCTGACCAAAGTCAGACAAGAAGCAAATGGCAGAGCATGGGTTTAAACTCTGGTCAGTCTTGTGACTTCCTCACCAGTGCCCCTTCTCAGGCACTGCAATCATATCTACTCTGGCTGATTAGATTAGCAATTGTGGTTTACACATTTAAAATAACATTAAGATTCCAAATGTTAAGAAGCATCTTTTTGTTATTTATTGACAACATTAACCATTCAGCTATTTAAATGTAATAGTCTACAGGAACTGGATCTGCTTACTATTAATTTGATGAAAAGACGAATCCCGAGAGAACAGGTCTCTAAACTTTTGATAAATGTAGGGTATAATCAAGCATTGTTTCGGTAGAACAAATACTAGAGCTAGGCTGAATTTTAAGCAACAGATAAAAGATAAGTTTCTCTGTTTCCCATTCTATTCATTTCTATTTAAATTCCTGCTAACTGTTCAAAAGCAATCAAGGTTCCTTCTTAGACACACCCGGTATTTTTCTCTTTTCTCTACAATTCTTGCAGTCTCAGAGGGCCTGGGAGATTTTTTAACTGATTATTTAACTAAATTTGAAATAACCATTCATCTGGTATTTTCCTCTCCTTGGAGGCATTAATCCTAACTACTTATAATGTAGAAGACTCAGTGCAATTTGTGTGGTGGAGGCAGACTAGATTTAGAGCTGGAAGGGCCTAAGGGTCATTCAGTCCAGCCCCCTCATTTAGAGATGAGAAAACTGCGTCCAGGAAAGGTTAAGTGACTTCCCCGTAGGCACACAGAAGTGACACTAGTATTTAAAATCACTGACTCCAAATTCAGGACTGTTTCCCTAGGTATACATGCTATGCAGTACTAATATTGAGAAGAGGGGGAATGGGCAATCTTCCCCTACTCTTGTTAAGACACTTACATGTACGGGGGGAGGGGGCAGGAGTGATGCAGACTCTTCTTATGTATGGAAGGGAAGGAGAGAGGGAAACATTTATATAATGCCTATTATATGCTAAGAGCTATAGAAATATTAGCTCATTCGATCATCACAACAAGGACACTGAGGCAGACAGAAGTTAAGTGACTTGTCTAGGGTCATACAGCTAGGAAGAGTCTAAGGCTGGATTTGCATTCAGGTCTTCCCGACTCAAGGCCCTGGGCTCTATCCATTGTGACATCTAGCTTCCTGGGAATGTGCTGGTTACTCAAAAGAAATTAGACATAGAGAAAGTGAAGTGAAATAAAGGATGTTATTGAAGACATATGTGAGCTAAAAAGATGAGTCATATTATGAGATGAGTCATATTATGGCAGGATGATTCCAAGCAAGGGCAGACCACTGAGTCTACTGGTATCATAACAATGTCAAGAGAACACAAAAAAAGGCTCCCAAGATGCTGTCTGAACTCCCTGGGCAAACTTATGGGACAATATGGATAAAAGTAACACAAGATGGGTAGGTACAAAAGAGCTGAAGTTTGCATCACTGGAGGGCCACATTGATGAGATCACAAAGCCACTTGAGCATTTGAATACATACATAAAGGATAAGTTGGCATATAGCAGGGTTGGAACTTCTAAAATATTTCCAGTACATGATTTAAAATAAACCATGACAATATAACATGCTTTTAAACATCTCATAGATTCCTGTGAATATAGGACAAAGCAGGCAATTGTGCATTTTTATTATTAATGCAGCTACATCACAAAAGTTGTTAATAATGCAATAAGACCATTACACAAAATAATGTAATATATTAAGAGATGGCATCAAATTATAAATAGTATACAACAGAATTAGTCAAACACCCAACTGTGGTACAATAATTTTAGGAGAAAATATAACATCTCTACTCCTGGATGGGAAGGTATATTTGTATGATAAACACATTTATTATGAATTTCAAGGTCAGTGTTTTCAACATTGATTTTCACCACTGGGATTTGTAGTTGCCTTCGATGCTAGTACAAATTAGACTATCACAGCAATGATGCAAAAAGTAGATAGCATTAAATTTTTGAGAGGGGAAATGAGTGAAAAAGAGAGATAAAAGGGAGCACTAGATATTTTACTCTAGGCCCCTCACTCTCCCAGTTGTCAAAAGATAATGGTTAAGTTCCTAGAAGTAGTCAGACCCATCGAACAAGTGAAATGGAGACATTGAATGAGTATGGCGCCAAGGACCTCACCTTGCCAGATTGCTTCAAAGCTTCACTTCCAGGACCTATCTTTGAGTTACCCATGTTCAACATTTGGGCAAATCCTACTCCCTTCCACTCTCTTCTGAGCACCATAAGCCATGGGAGACGGATTCAGTTGAATTCCTATATAAGATGAGTTTCAACCTGAGGTAGTATTTTATTGGACTGGATGAAAGGAAGTTAAGGAAAAAGACCCAGTTTGAAAGAGGTTTTTGCCTTGGAGCTGCTTGATTTGGGAATTGAAAAGGTGTAAGTCATGTTATATACATCTCATTAAGGCTTCTAATTTAACTATGTATTTCCTAATCTACTTAAATTGTGCACTTAAATTATGACCTTGAGCGAAGGTGACTGTAATACAGTAGCTGTGAATGGATTGGAAGGGGTGCAGCCATGGCCACACATCTTTATTGATATATGCTCCTAAGAACCCAGGACACAGCAGTGGGAGTGGAGTGCTAGAGATGACTGACATCAATGTGTCCCAAGGTCCTGACTACTTATAGGATCCAGATTGCTACAATCATTACTTTTGTAATTGGGAGTAATAATTCATTAGTCATGAAAACAGATGAGAGTGAAGAATAGGGAAAAATGTTTTAAATGGTACTTAAATGTTTTACTTTCTTTCTCCAGTGGGAATCCTGTATGAAAGAGGTAAGAATAATTGGCTGTGTCCCATTCTGAAGGACAGCAGCTGACTAAATATTTTGTTCTACTCTGACTTTACTCTTCCAGCTCTTCACACAAAACTATCAATCAGATAAGCTACTTTGTTGGTACACATCCAAACTGATTAAAAAGCAAAGGGGAAATAGAATCAATGGGATGAAATTCTATGATATTATTATATCTGAACCCCCCAAATGAAAAGGCATTTAGGATCTACAGTGCTGACCATGGCTATTATATTCATTACAAATTTATAAAGCAATACACAACTGGCATGCTATTCTTCCTTTATGTTGGCATAAATACAAGAGTACTCAAAAATATACATTGTAGGTGATTTCAGAAAACAATTCAGAGAAATCAATACTTCAATATTTCTAAAGACATGTCATTTCATCCATGTGGGTACTCCATCCATAGAAGAATCATAACTACAACATACTTTAATTAGTTTAATGAATTGATTTTTTTAAAGTTAGCTAGTTTCTAGCAATAAGCCCTTCTTAATTTCTTTAGGCTGGTCATCATAAAGCAACTAGTCTATCACTGAGTTGCTACCCAAAGCCAGTAAGTCTTTCCAGAAGGGTAATAACTGCCAGAACTTATTTTCTTCTGGCATTTCCTCCAAGGAATGAAGGCCACTTCCAAGCCACAATGAGGTGTCAGAGTAACGCTTAGTGGAGGAGTGAAATCCAAAGAACAAGCCACATTATAAAATATTTATTTTTGCAGTTTAAACAAACTCTTCCAAAGGGCAAGAATACAAAAAGCATTTGTCAAGAAAAGATAGTCACTTTTTACCAAATTTGGACAACTGTTGATGTAGAGACAGTATAGGGGTAGCTTTTAAATGGAGATAGGAAAGCAAGTGTTCAAACCTATCCTCTGAGGAAAGTCACAACCTCTACATGCTTCTGGCAACTTTCTAGGACTCTTATTTTGATGTTTTATCTTCACAGAAGGAATACAGTTGGAAAGTCATTTGCAAACCTTAAAACGCTGTATAAATGCTAACTATTATGATTATTGTTGTTGATGCTGCATGGTATTAAGTTCGAAAGAAAGAAATATAGTTTTAAGAAGAAGGCTTTGAGTATGAGCAGGTGATAGAATGCTTACATATGGCACACAAAGACCAATCTAGTTTTAAGTTCATTGAGACTTACAAACAGAAAGTTTGTTTTTGTTTTTGTTTTTACCTCAACAACTTTTAAAGACTATCTATTATTTTTGTTTTTTAATTAATAAATTTGCTTTTAGTTTTCAACAATCACTTCCATAAGCTTTTGAGTTTTAAATTTTTACCCCCTTCCTTCTCACCTCCCTCCTCAAGATGGTGTGTAATCTGACATAGGCTCTACGTATACATTCCTATTAAACATATTTTCACATTAGTCACTTTGTAAAGAAGAATTAGAACCAATAGGAGGAACCACAAGAAAGAAGAAAGAAAACAAAAGGAAAAAAAAGAGCAAATAGTATGCATTGATCTGCATTCAGACTATAGTTCTTTCTCTGGATGGGGATAGAATTTTCCATCATGAGACTTTTGGAGATGTCTTAGATCCTTGCATTGCTGAGAAGAGCTAAGAACTCTAAGTAAGAGATTTACAATGATTACGATACATGTTGTGGGAGAGAACATCCATCTTGATTAATTCACAAATCCTTTATTAATACTGAATAATAAATACTGAAGTATTTAATTCATCAGAAGTATTTTTTAATAAAAAATAATGAAATTTGCTTATCAAATTGGCTTGTGCTTTTAGATTTATTGCTAGTGAATTTTGAAAAAAAAAAGCTTACTAACAATAACTTTAAAACCATTTTGCTACTGTTTTTATACCAAAACAACCAAATAGAAACCCTTCTCATAACTTCCAAATTTGAGGGATATGACTTTGATGCAGATTGGAAGCATGTTATGAAATCATAAAAATGTTTAGTCCTATGTATGGGAATATACACACCTGTTTGCCAAGAAGTTCCTTATCTGTAAAGTCAACATGACTCTGTCCATAATTGGAGAAGCTTTTGGGGGTATTCAAAATCATTGTAGCTCTTCAAAATAAGCCAAATCAATAACCTGGTGACTAAGGTAGAGCTAGTTCTATTGCTTTTTTCTACTTTTCAGAGTCATAAAAAACACATTTCTTTTTTTTTTTTTACTACCTCACATTGTATTAATGCTTTAAAGTTATACAAAGCACTTCCAATTTGCTACCTCACTTGATTCTCCAATAACCCCATGAGGTAAGTGAGGGAACTATTAATAGGCCAGTTTTACAAATGAGGAAGAAATTATGACTCAATAGGCAATTCCTCTAAGATTAGATGGTTACCAAGTGGTTGAACTGAAAGTAGAACTCAGGTCTTCAGACTCCCAGTTCAATGCTCCTTCCAGTGTCCACAAAGATCTTCTATTGAGTTCCTTGTCTTTAGTTACTTTGCTTGTCACACGCCAAAACTATTATGATGCCTGGATTTGTAATGACTCTTTCTGAAAATGTGTTGACACTTCAGTTGAAGTTTGCAAGGTTTAAAAATCATAGCCACCTATATGCACATGGACTTTATAACAATAACAATCCAGAGAAGATCTTCATCAGTTATCGAGTCCATCTTCTAGCCTCTAGGCAAGGTTTACATATAGATAACAGAATAACAAACAGTTGGTGGGAGAAAAAAGGCAGAGGGAAGCACAGACTGTGACTATACAGAATAAATGAAGTAGAAAATCCAGGCAATTATACAGTGCAGGCCAAAAAAACAGCAACATTGCTATTTAGTGGAGGGGAATTCATTTCAACATGTATTAAGCAAATCTCCTGTGTGCAGAAAAGTGCTAGGCACAAGGGGGAAAGATATAAGATTTAGATAAGATACAGTCCCAGTCCTCATGGATATCGCAGTGTAGTTAGGAGATCCAACACACACAAAAAAGTAACTTCAGAAAAACACACAAGCACATATGCAAATAAGAAGGACAACATAAAAATCCTATATGAGGTCCAAAGAGAAAGGAAAAAGCCATTGCCATTGTGGAAATAAGGATGCTGCACAGGGGAGGTGACATATATCCTAAGGATATAAGAGAGGCATGGAGAGGATGAGGAAGTAGGAAGAGTCTTCAGCAACAGCAAAAAACTTGAGCAAAAACCCGTAGGGGAGAATGTGCCCAGTCTGTCCTGGGAATAGTGAGCAGTCTTCCCTGGCTGGAGAATAACTTCCTGAGAGCAAGGACTACTTCACTCTTCTGTTTGTGTCTCTAGCACCTAGGAAAGTGCTGGGCACATATTTGGTCTGATAAAGACTACTGACTCCTTGGAATAATGTCCTCAAATGCATAAAATAAAATATACAGGATTAAAAGGAAACCAATGATGCTGAAATATCATTATTAATTTTTTTTTAAAAGTTCCCAGACCCTAGGTCAGGGGTGGAGAACCTGCAGCCTTGAGGCCACATGTGGCCTGCTAGGTCCATGTATGCAGCCTTTTGACTGAGTCTAAGTTTTACAGAACAAATCACTTTATTAAGAGAATTTGTTCTGTGAGGTTTGGATTCAGTCAAAGAGCCCACACTTGAGGACTTAAAGGGCCACATGTGGCAGGCCACAGATTCCCCACCTCTGCCCTAGGTTAACAAACTCGAAAGGAGGAAGTGATCAAGGATATAAAATGCTACAGAGAGGTCAGGTCAAGGTGAATGAAGACTAAATAAATTGTATTGAATTTGGTGATAAAGTCACTCTGTTTCCTCAGTTTCCTCATCTTTAAAACAGCAATAAATATTAGCAACTCATGTGATTGTTGTGAGATAAAAATGAGATAATATTCATAAAATGCTTGCAAATCTTGACATATAAATGCTAGTTATTCTTACTATTATTATTATTCATATTTTTGTCATAATAATAATAATAAGGCAGTGATAGATTAGGGTTAGGGAGTGGGGAGTTGTGATAAAGGACATTCCAAGCAAAGCACACAGCTTGAGCCTAGGTTAATTTTTGAAGAATAGTGTCTAGTCCAGTTTGACTGGAATCTAAGGGAAGAAAAAGTATAAAAAGAAGGTTTAGTCAGATTGTAGGGTACTTTGAATACCAGGTTAGCTAGATATATTTCTGTCAATGGCAACACTACATTTATCTAGTTTCACTAAATTCAGCACCTTGCTCTTATTTTGACTAATCCCTGTTCCTTACTTGTCACATCCAATCATTTAACAAGATAGCTAAAATGGAATAGTTACCATTCTAAATGAAGGGAATGGTGAGTAGGGAGTGCAACATTCTGTATACCGAAGGAATGTAGAACAAATATCCCTAACCCCTTTCAGTCTCTTCCATCTAACCCCCTATTATTTGCACTGAATACAAATGATATCATGGGAAAGAGAAGTTAACTAAATCTTCTTGCTCAAGGTCAAAGGAAAGTTAACCAAGAAACCAAATTTCAGATGCCTGGTACAAAAATAAGTACTTTACAAATGCCTGTTGATTTACTGAAAACCTGACAATGGCAGAAAAGAATAACATCAGCTTAGCAAAAACACCAAGCAGAAACTGAAGGGAGATAGCCAATAGAGAGCAGCATGATTATTTCACCAAAGGGCATCAACACCATGTAGTACTTGAGGTGTGACCTGTCCTACTTACTCATGCACAGTCCCTGACCACATGTGTTGTTAATGCATATGTCTTTCCTTGTCCATTCCCTACTTACTTATGTTCCCACTTGTGATTCCACTGGCGGTGACAGTTGTGGGAGAGTAAATTCCATGTGTGTCCCAGAGATCTTTTTTGTATTTTTTTCTACATTATTTAATATCTTCTGCTTTGAAATAATGTATCCCTTCTAACTGAGATTCTGTGATTTTTGGAGGAGGGAAACCACTTAAGATACTCTTGCAATACCAGAATGATGATGTAATTAAAGGACCAAATCAGAGTATTGGTAGTGGTAGGATAATGAGGAGAACCTGAGTGAATCCGAAAACACTGCATTAACAGAAATAAAGGAAGAACAGCAAGTCAGGGTTGGGGCAGGCCTATTGATTACAAGGTGCCAGTGGGACATTTTAGTGATATCCAACAGGTATCCAACAGAAATGTAGGACTTGAAGTTTGGTAGAGAACACAGTGTTGAATATGTTGATTAGAAGTTATTTAAATGAAGACAATAGTTGAAGTCATGATTCATAAGAGTAAAGCTTTTTCTGGAAAGTAAAAAAGAAAGCTGAAGGTCAAAAGTGGGAGAAGGAAGGGCTAAAGGGGGAGACTGAGCAGAGTCAGAGAAACAAGAAGAGATCCAAGGTAGTTTACTAACCAAGTAACCAAGGAAATGAGAGAGTTTTAAGGAGAAAGTAACGTCTAAATGTTGCAAAGAAATCAAAGAAATTCTTTCTATAGCACTTGCTGTGTATAGAGGTTAAGGACTATAAAAAGAGGTACGGATTTTGTGACCAGGAAGTCATGGATGATCTCTGAGAAGGAAACTTTAATTTAGTGATTGTGAATGGAAGACCTCTTGCAAAGGGTTAGTGGGAACAATTTGTAAAGATCATTATTCCAAGAAATCTGGTAGCAGCAAGAAAAAGAAGACTAAAATGGTAACACAAGGACAAAATTGAGATAAGGGTTGGTTTGTCTGTGTGTTGTTGTTGTTGTGGTGGTTGTTGTTGTTTTAAATCTAAGGGAGATTAGAACATGTCTATAGGCAGAGGGGACGGGATCAGTGGGGAAGGTGAGATTTAAGATATATGAAAGATGAAGGATAATCATCAGATCACAGGATTTAGAACTGGTTATAAAGGAGACAGGGAAATGAGATGAAGATTACTACTGCCAAGAATATTCTTGGAAAGAAGGCGGGTTCCATATTCCTGTGAGACAAGGTAGATGGAGAGGCTGTATAAGGAGAGAAATTCTGAGGCGACAATGAGAGTGTAATACAGTGAGGGAGAAAGAATGAGGGAATTTAAGCTGGATGGTCTTGATTTCTCTCATTAAAGTGGGAGCATTTGCAGAGAGAGAGTGAGGGAAGAGGGGGTGGAATTGGGGCCTTGAGGAACATAGAAAAGGTTTGGTATAACCATTATGGGAAATGAGATAGGGAGTTAATGAGCTACAGATAAAAGATTTGAGCATCAATGAGAGCCCAGTTGAGGTTGGATAGTTTGGATTTGTAGCAGACCCAGTCAGCAGATTTTCATTTCTTTCTGTAGGAATATTCACTATTCCCAAGTGGAAATGAAGAAAGCATTTGGTAGAAGTTGCTCAATGATGGGGAATGGCGTGGTGTGTGTCAAGGGGATGAAGGAAGCAAGCAAGCATTCATTAAGTACTTACTCAGTGCCAAGCACTATGTCCTGGGCTTACAAACAGAAACAGGGAGACAGTCACTTCTCTCAAGGAATCCTATCTCTGATTGAAGGAGACAACACATACAATAAAGTTCATCTTCAGGACACGAAGAAAGGCCCAGAAGTCCTAAGATGAAAAGGTAGATCAGAAGTCAAGATCTAAAGTACCATAGGAGGTCAGATGACTGTGCTGGAAGGTCTGAAGGATGGAGAGACAAGGACAGGAAGACCTCAGGATTCAGTGGCAGGGCAGGTGGTTGGCCTAATGGTCTTCATTTCACTGAAAGAAATAGACTTGGTGACTCTCATCTCATCCAAGCTGTGGGAGCAGCAAAATAGTCCAGATGTGTTCTGGTAGATCACTTCCAGGGGAGGCAGAATGAGTAATTTTAGAATACTAAACGGGGCAGTGTTGATGGGTCTGATGGATAAAAAGTTGACAGTCCACAGGTCATGATGAAAGTAAAAAGCAGGTTGATAAGGTACGATGAAGTGGGAGATGTAGAAAGTAAAGGAGCCACAGTCAGAATTGGGGTGGGGAGCCTCTAAGCTCCCACTCTTCAAGGTGGAGTAGCTCTGAATAATTTTGAAATCAAAAGCTGGGAAATGCCAGTATACCTACTGAAGGGGAATGGAAATGAATCTTTGGAGCTGAGGAAGATGAGGAACTCTGAAGTGAGGGTGTTAGAAGGGTTATGTTGATATTGGAAGCACGGAGGATGTTAGCTGGCACAGGAGTGAATGAGAATGTGAGCAAGTGTTGAAAGATCAGGGATGGTAGGAGAGTGTCCCTGAGGTCTATACACAAATGGATGGTGAGAAATTATAAGCAAAGACTTGGATGAGGAATGGTGATAGGACAATAGCATGGAAAGAGCAATGAGGAATATAGAAGAGGATGATGTTCCCCTTTCCAATTTTGACATGTCTGGGATAGTTGTAATGAGGAATAAAGACTGAAAATTAATTAGAAATCAATGAACCTTTTCAATCTGAAAAACACTAAAGGGAAAACATACTGCTATTAGGTAAATCATTATTTGAAGAACAACACACATTATATATGAAAAATGGCACTGTTAACAAACCATGACACATTTGCTTTTCTCTATGACTCTAATTGGCTAAATAACATAAAAGCAAGGAATGGTTTTATATTGTATGTATCTCCCATTCTTATTTAAGTCAGCTTGGCATAGGGGATAGAGATGTGACCTTGAAATAGTCCTACCTCTGCCAGTGTAATAGCTATGACTTTGGACAGATCTCAACCTCTTATTGTTCCTCTGGCAATTCTTTTAAGGTTATAATTTGCAGAACAATAACAGACTTGCTTAAGTAATGGGAGTTCTCTCACTGGGAGTTTCCTACAACAAAGAAATCAAGATCTAAACCTCATCCAAAACACACACACACACACACACAAAACTTAATAAATGATTTCTCACTAATAAAAAGCAACCATGGCCCAGTTTACTATAAAAATATATAGACTTCATTGTATGAAAAGTTAAATGGCAAGTAACTAGATTATAGAATTGAAAGTAAACAAAAAATTCAGTCAATATTACCAAGGATCAGGCTTATGTAAATCACCTAACTAGTTAATTCTATGTTTTATCTACTCCTATGGAGGGACTGGTTTCTTATCAATTCCTGTCAAGGCTAGAGGAATAAGAAAATGGTTCCTTCCTTCCTTGCTGTTGTGCCCAGTTGTGCCAAGTATGGGCTTCCTTGATATAGCCATTAGAGAAGGAAGGTTGTCTCAGATTTCCTGGTACCCAAATGAGACCTTTCCAACTTGTAGAGTCTAGGGTTCTAGGTACTGACAGTTGGGAAGGGGACCAACAGAAAGAAATAGGGCAGCAGACACTGATCTTATGTACAGGTTGTAAGTAAATCAAGGACTACTTCTATTTCAACTGCTCCCTGAAATTGGGGGGATAGGAATCAATGTTCCTTACATGTGGTCCCCCCAAAAAAGATTATTAAATTATTTGTGTAAATCATTGCTGTATGTATATGTATCTGAGTGATATCTCTAGGAATGGGGAATAACTTAAGCAGATGCAAGTTACTTTTAATAACTGGCTCACAACTCCACATGCTGAAGAGCTTCTACCCAGCCCCCATCCTCAGTAACTGACAAGGTGACCTGTATGCTCATAAAAAAATATTTTCACATTCATGAACAAGTTGTACTAATTATCAAAAACTGTTTTAATTAAATTTCAGAACATCTGGCCTTTTGTTTTGGCAGTTTGCCTCAAGATCACACCATCCCTTAAAACTGGTGGAGACTGGAGACGTGAAGTTTTCAATAACTATGTGTCCTGGTAACGTAAATGAAGAGTACTTATCTATAGGTAATATGTATTTTTCTGTAGTAAGTAGCCCTTATGGACCTTCATTCTAGCCAATGTGAAAGACATCTGAAATGTTCACGAAGTTCATTTTTGTGTGTTTATGTAGCTCATGTGGTGCCAATCATTCTGGAAAATAATGACTTGCAGCTTCTTATCAGATGCCTTTAGCATGAGAGTAGTTGTTAAGAGGCAGAGGGCAATGATGGTCTGCTTTCAGAGCTATTACTCTCAGTAATTCAGTTTCTCCTCTGTAAAGGCAGTAATCTCCAGAGAAAACCTTCTGAGAATATAGACAACTGGAAGAAATAGAATTCTCTGCATGGAAAACCATGTAGATACTAAGAACACATAAAGCATGGGCTGAATTCAAGTCCTAAATATATATTACATATGTCATGGGGAAAAAAAGAGAGGTAAATATATATAATTTTAAAGACAGGTGACAACAGCAACTCTTCAATAAAGTGTACTTCTTAGGTCAAAAGAAAAAGGGTAACTCGAAATGCAAAAAAATGAGTAAATATTTTTAAAAGTGCTATCTATCTCCTCAATTACCTATCACACACACACATATCCCTTTCAAAATAATACCCATGATTTTTATCAGCAACTTTCATCAGTTTCAATAACAGACACCTGGATGAAACTCTTCTCAATCACCATTATTTATCTGAATATATTTTTAAACTACTCTGAAGAGAATATGCAAAATATTTCTCTCATCAATGAGAAACAAAAAGTTAAATTGCTAAAACCTGTATCTTTCTTGAAAAACAACAGGAGCAGCAACAACAACCACCAGGCTCCTGCTAACAATCAATATCACTTGAAAGAGTATTTAATTCATCCTTTTATTCACTCATTCATTCATTCCAAAAAATATTTATTGAGTTTCTACTAGCCAAAGGTACTGAGCTTAAGACCTGACTGTCTAGTTATCATCTACCTTCCAAAATAGATAAAATTGATTAGAAAATTCAGGCAGTAGATGATATTCCAACATGAGTGTTATAAACAAAGTGCCGTAAGAAGTTGCCACTGCAAAAATATAACAGGTATGCAAGTCATCGATTTTTTTCATGTTATTTATTTCCTAATGTCAATTAGTATTTTTTACAGATTTAGCACATTTAAGAGGAAACTTGGAGAGGGACTAGATTAAGTTTGGCTGGTTAGTTACAGGAGCATAGAAAAAAAGAAAAATTCTTGCTGGAGAATCTGGGGTAGTTTCAAGGATGATGTGAGAGAAGATGGGAAGAAAGTACAATATACATAGCATCTGAAGTCAAAGAGATGATATATGTATTCATTACAAAATCTTTAACATTTTCATGAAATATTTAGAGTACTATACAACAGAACTATTTTAAGAACTGCTATTAGGGATCATGAATTTTCATAAATGACAGAGCCAAAGAATAACAGGATTTTTGAACTGGAAAGGACCTCGAATGCCATCTGATCCAGCCCATAGTTGAATAAGAATCCCATGAAAGAATTTACCAGGCAAGAAGTCATCCAGCTTTTCCTTGGAGACCCTAAAGAGGAAGAAGCCACATAGCTCTTGTGACATCTCATTCCACGTTTGCATAACTCTAAGGATTAGGAAGTCTTTCTTTACTTCATATTTAATTTTGTTCCTTTAAAATTCCTACCTATCTTTAATCCTAGTTTGCACACTAGCTCTAAGCAGAACAAAGACAATCCTTCTACCATTTGACTACTCTTCACATATTTGAAGATATTTATCACATTTCATCTAAGTTTTCTCTTCTCCAAGTTAAACAATCCTATTTCCTTCAAGTAATCTTCATGTAGTATGAACTTCAGGCCCTTCATCCTAGTTGCTCTTTTCTAGACACTCTCCAGCTTGTAAATTATGGAATTTCTTGTGAGAAAAAGTCCTTCTAGAATATACATTGGCAAGTGGTCTGCAACTTATAATCTCAAAGTGTTGTTAGGTCACCAAGAAATTAAATGATTTGTCCCAGGGTCTCACAGATAGTGTATGTCAAGGTAGGACTTGAACCCAGGTCTTCTTGACATTAAGGATGGTTCTTCATGCCCCATGTACCATATTGCCTCGATTTCTGGATGACTAGGACTATTAATTCAGTCAAAAATTGAATGAGCTTTTATGGCAGCCTCATCACACTAATTCATATGTAGCTTATGGTTCAAGTTTACAAACTCAAGATTTTTTTTTTTTTTTGGTAAACTTTCATGTAGTAAAGCCTCTGTACTTTTTTATTCTCTTAAATTTCAATATATTAAATTTTTGTCCAACATTCAAACCTGTTAAGATCTTTTTTGGATCCTGATTCTGCCATCCAATACACTAAATATCCAGTCTATCTCAGGATCATCTACAAGTTTAATGAAAATAATATCTATATCTTTACCAAGTTATTAATAAAAATATTAAATAGCACAGATCCTTGGGACACTCCAGTTGAGACTACTTTCCAACTTCCTGTAGAACCGTTAATGGATATTTTTTGGGTCTGGCCACTCAACCCATTTCAAATCTTCCCAACCATACTATTATCTAGTTGACATCTTTTTATCTTGTCCACAGTAACATCACAAAATATTTTATCAAAGTTTTTCTACAATATTGACAAACTTACTTCATATACTAAAAATTAGCAAAAATGCCAAGAAATGGGAATGATCAAGGTTGGCAAGGCAATGGGAAAACAGGTACACTGACACAATTTTTTGGAGCTTTGAACTTGTCCAACTGTTTGGGACATGAACTTGATTTTACCAAATTCTATACTATTCATTCCCTTTAACCTAGTGATAATGTGGAACACATGTGCTC
>NW_020954953.1:25873880-25957412 GCF_900497805.2 Vombatus ursinus | reverse complement strand
TATATATATATATATACACACACAATATATATATGTGTGTATACATATATGTGTGTGTGTGTATACATATACATACATATGTGTGTGTGTATAAATAACAATACTTTTTGTGGGTGCAAAGAACTAGAAGCAAAGTGGGTGCTTATCAATTGGGGCATAGATGTCCAAACCATGGTATAGAGACATAATGGAATATTCTTGTGCAGCAAAATATCATGACTATGAAGAATTCTGAAAAACTTGTGAAGATTTTTATGAACTGACACAGTGATAGAAGTAGAATCAAAAGAATGATACACTCAATGACGACAACGTAAATGAAAAAATGACTAAAAAGAAGCCAGATTCCTTGTAATTACAAAAAATATTATGGTCCTAGAGAAAAGACAATGAATCATGTACTTCCCTTCTAAGCAGAGACAGGGGATTAAACGCAAAATGCTTATTACATAGTCATACACAGTCAGTATTACTGAGGTAGGGGGCTCTGCTTTTCTAAAAGAGCTGGGGGGTTAAGAGGGAAGCCTGGGTGCTGTGAACTGATGGGGCATAGTAGAGCATAGCAGAACCACTCTTCTAATAAAGGAGAGAGAGCATGATAGGTAAGGAGTTAAGCTCCTAGTTTCCGTATTTTTCATTTTAAATAAGATATGTCCCTCCAGACTCATGTTCTAGTCAAAGGTCTTCTTATCCCACCAAGTCTGAGTAATACTAAATAATCCTTCTAATCAACTGAACACATAGTTCTTTGCTTTTTTTTTTCCAATTTCTCCCAAAGTTAAAAAAATCAAAATCATGTTTGATAATTATAGATGGTATTTATAATGCACTTTGAGTTTTGCAAAGCATTTTACATGTATTAATTAAAGAGTGATGGGTCTGATATTCAATGTGATACTACTAGAACCAAAGTCAGTATTTCCAAAATAACATCAATTTGAAATAAACAACTTCCTTAAATGCTGTATTCCTACTATGATAATCTTACATATTTTATTAAATATTTACTAGAGATTAACAGTTATCTAGTTCTGCCCTTTCATACAATTAAGGTTAACTAATTAAAGATGTAGCGCAATATAGGTCAGAATGATTTAGTTAGTTGTTGGACAAGGGACTAGATCAGATAATGAATTACGCTTTATTTTGATCAGCATTTTTTACTTACATAGACAGTAGGTCTATGACCTACTGACAGTTTCTTCTTTAGGAATGTATTTATTTAGGGGCAGCTAGGTGGCGCAGTGGATAGAACATCGGTCCTGGATTCAGGAGGACCTGAGTTCAAATTCGGCCTCAGACACATAACACTTACTAGCTGTGTGACCCTGGGCAAGTCACTTAACTCCATTGCCTAGCCAAAAAAAAAAAAAAAAAAGAATGTATTTATTTAATCCAGGCAATGTGGTACAGTGGGAAAAAAAAAAAACAAAACAAAACAAAAAAACACTGACTCTAGAATCAGAGAACCTGGGTTCTAATTCCACCTTCAATGCTTGCTAATTCTGCGATATTATGCAAGCTACAATTTTCTTGGGGCTCGGTTTGTTCTAATAAGTTTTTCCTTAAATCTCTAAAATGATGAGTTTGGAATAAATGGCCTCTGGCGTCCCTTTCAGCTGTAGCTATGATCCTGTGGTCTAACCAAAGTTTACAGAAATAAGAAATTCTTTAAGGACCCAAAAGATCATGATATAGCAGTACAAACAAGTTGTACGTAATTTTAAAAGTATGGCAAGTATGAGTTTTGCACAGTATTAGAACTTTCTACTATTCTTGTTTTATATAACAAAAATTCATATTTCAAAGCCATTTCAGGATAACTGAGAAATAGCACACTTATCCCTCCCTCCTAATGCACAGATGAGATGCTATATTAAAGACGTTGTGTAGCTAATGGATTTGTCAGATGTGCTATCTAAAATTTCAGCAAAATTTTCTGTGATTCTAGTTAGAATTGTCCCCCCCGCCTCTAGTTCAATTGCTTGGAAGATTGTTAAATATAATTTTGACTTAAATGCAGTTATTCTTTTTTTAAAAAAAAATCAATCATTTGAAAATACAAAGAAAATGAATCTAATATCCTTGATAAACATGTAACATGCCATTTCTAGTGAAGAATGATGATGTTAACAAATAATTTCATTTTAGTACGTCTGTCTAGAAAATATAAGATGGTACTTCTTAAAGATGAACGTGCTTATTCATAAAGTACTGAATTCTTTTAAGATGCGTAACCATGAAAAGATAGTTTTTGATTTTTAATTTATTAAATTGAGTTCAGGAATGCACAGGTATGCGTGTGTATAAACTAAAAGGATAACTCATCCATCTTTCTATTTCCAGGAAGATAAATTTATGGTGATTTACTATAATATTTTCTTACAATGTAATTCATTTTAGTGAATTAAAACACATTTTACACATTTAATAATTTTTAGTTCAATAAAATTTTGTTTGGTTCTATTGGATTCTTGATTTTGTTTATTAAAGTATATAAAATTAGTTTGATAGCGTTATATGATAATCTAATGCCAGGAAACACACCTATATGCATGTATTTGTATCTATTCTTCAAAGACAAGTTCAAATGCAAACTCTTCTAAGAAATATCCTTAACCTTTCCAAGTGGTAATGACTTTTCACCCTTGGACTTCATACAGTCTTTTGTTCTTATGTATTCACCATGCATTATTTTGTACTATCATTTTTTTCATTTTTTAAGTTACTCTTTTTTATTTTAGATTTTTTTTGGGGGGGGAGAGGCAATCAGGGTTAAGTGACTTGCCCAGGCTCACACAGCTAATTGTCAAGTGCCTGAGAGGCAATCAGGGTTAAGTGACTTGCCCAGGCTCACACAGCTAATTGTCAAGTGCCTGAGTCTGGATTTGAACTCAGGTCCTCCTGAATCCAAGGCCAGTGTTCTATCCATTGTGCTACCTAGCTGCCCCTATTTTAAGTTGTTCTTCAGAGGCAATATTATATAGTAGATTGAAGGCTGGCCTGGGAAGCAAGAAGACTTAGGTTTAAGCTCCATCTATGGCACTTTTTAGGGCAACTGGGTGTTGTAGTAAATAGAGTGCCAGGCCGAGAGTCAGGAAGCCCCCTCTTCCTGAGTTTAAATATGGTCTCAAATACTTACTATCTGTATGATCCTGGGCAAACTCCTTAACCCTGTCTGCCTCAGTTTCCTCATCTGTTAAACGAGCTGGAGAAGGTGATGGCAAACCACTCCAGTATCTTTGCCAAATAGGATCACGAAGAGTTGGACACGACTGAAACAGCTGGACAACAACACAACACGACAACAGCAACATCTGGGTAAGCCTTTAAACCTCTTGGTGCCTCCAGAAAATTCTCTCAAACTAAAAATTATAAAGAAGGTACCAATTTTCGTTAGAAGAAGTTACCCACCAGGAGCTCTTTACAACAACGAAATCACAGACACAGTAATGAAAAGTTATTTTTGTATGAATCAACCCTCCCCCGGTGGAGTATAAATTCCAGAAGGGCAGGGCCCACGCACAAACAGGAAAAGAAATATTTACGGAGTTGAATTGAATTGTGTATCTACATATACATCTCCCTAGGGCTCCTACCTCTTGTGTAAGACTGAGGGGATGGAGGTTTAGTGGGGGTGGGAGGGTCAGAATGGATAATCACTCCATCTTCTTAAATTGTTAAAATTGATATCTTGCCTGATATCTTAACCAGGTAAGAATACTCAATCTATTGAATTAATCATAAGCTTTAGACTGAGTGCAAAAAAAAGGTACTTGATCAATTCAGACGTCTTTGAAAGCCATTGGATGATTAAGACATATTACACAGGAAGTGTGTTCAGATTGGTTGAGTAAACTTGGTGGTACCCTGTGGGCCATCTATAAAATAGCAAGCCAGTTTGAAACTGAAAGAGTCAAGTAGTGGCAACTTTGGGAAGAAGCCATTTCACCAAGCCCTTAAGAGGATGTGCCTAAGGAATTGGCCTTAGACTCTTCTTGGTCCTGCTACACTATTTATGAGGATTAAATGAGAGAGTATGCAGAAAGTACTTTGCAAATCTCCAAGCTCTTTATAAATATCAGCTATTATTCTTATTGGGCAGCTAGGTGGCACAGTGGATAGAGCACTGGGCCTATAGTCAGGAAAATGCATCCACCTGAGTTCAAATCTGGCTTAGCTGTGTGACTCTGGGCAAGTCACTTAACCCTGTTTGCCTCAGTTTCCTCATCTGTTAAACGAGCTGGAGAAGGTAATGGCAAACCTCTCCAGAATCTCTGCCAGGAAAATTCCAAATGGGGTCATGCAGAGTTGGACACAATTGAACAACAAATTATTATTATTAATGACCTCTTTAGATCTGATGCATTTTCTTGATCTACTGGTCTAATAAATCAAGAAAATATAAATGTAGTTTGCCTTGCAAAGCATTTCGCCAAGTCTTTCATGATCTATTATTGGAGAAGATAGAGAAATGGTGGGGAGAGATGAAGGTACAATTAGATTTTGAATGGGTTGAATGACCAGATAACAAAGAAGAATGAATGAATGAAAAAATAATAAGTGCTTACTTTGTGCCAGACACTGTGCTAATCATTGGGAATACAAGTATGAAAATAGCCCCTGACCTCAAAGAGCTTCCATTCTAAAAGGAAAAGAACAACACATGTAAGGGAGAGGTGATAAGGTAAGGAGGTTTGGGTCCAGGGAATCACAGAGATGGTGAGCTTTGAGGCACTATTGATTTGATTCCTGTGCTCACAGCAAGGATTACAAGGAGATAGAGAAGGAAATAAGGCTAGTCTGGCACGGCCTGTTTTTCATGAAATCATGCTAGAGCTTAGTAATCACTACTTCCATTTCTAGATGTTTACAAACTAATTCCTTAATAAAGTCTAGACATTTGCTAGGAATTGAAGTCAATTTGACTGGCTGAAAGCTCATACGCTGCATTCTCTACCTTTTCTGAAAATCAGGACATTTACCCTTCTCCATTTGTTCAAGTATCTTCTCTTTTTAATTTTTAAAGTATCACTGACAGTGATTCAGCAATTTCATCTACCCATTCTTTCAGGACCCTGAGATGTACTTTGCCTGGGTGCGTTGACTTGAATTAGTTGAGGGCATCTAGGTGTTATCCTAAAATCTTATTTATCTTGGGTTTCAAATCCCTGCAAACCATTCTTATTCTATTATTTCCATTCCAAAGCTTTTCCTTGGCAGAGAAAACAGAAGCAAAATGAAAATTACATAGGTTTATCCTCTCTTTTTTGTTCACTATCATCTTATTCACCTGAGCGACAGTTCTATCTTTTCTCTGATACTTATTTCCCCCTACGTAGCTTTTAAAAAAAGGCCACATTCCTTGTTTTTAGCATTGAAGGTCAAGAAAACTCTTTAAAAAGGACTTTTTTTTTTTTTAGTTAAAAAGTGTCCATACCATTTGACCTAGAGATTTCACTGCTAGACATATACTCTAAGGAAATCAATGATTAAAAGAAAGGCCTCAGATGTATTAACATATTTATAGCAGTAATATTTGTAGCAGAAAAGACTAGAAGATATCAACAAAGACATATATGACTAGAAAAGAAGGTTGGTCATCAAGCAATTAGAGCAAAAGTTGAAAATCCCAAGTGTTGCACTTTTATTTATGAAATATTAAAATGAAATATTAAAAGATCTAGAGGAAGGTCTCCAATGAATTGGGAAGGACAGGCTATGGGCTGTCCCAGGGGAGGGATGAGATCACAGACTCTTCAAAGCTTCAAAGTACTAAGATAGATAGACAAACATGTACATAAACATCTATGTATGTATGCCTACATATATAGATATATACAAATATGTGTGTGTGTGTGTGTGTGTAAAGAATGCAAGCTTCTTGAAGGTAGGGACTATCTTTCTTTTTGGCTTGTATTTGTATGCCCAGAGCTAAGGCCAGTGGCTGGCAAACAGTAAGCATTTAATAAATGTTTGTTGTTGACTTGCTGGTAAGGTAGGGCATGATTAGGATAACAGAATCATAGGGTCCTAAATTTAGAGCTGGAAGGGATCTCAGAAACTGTCTAATTCAACCACTTTATTTTATGGATGAGGAAACTGAGGCCCTGGAAGGTTAAATAACTTGCCTAAGGTCACATAGGTAATACATTAAGCATCAGAAGTGGGATTTGAAGTAGATCCTATGACCAGAGTCAGTGCTCTATATGCTAAATGAACGATACTGAAATTGATAAAGGATCTTTAAGGAGGGAAGAGTTCACTTCAATGAGGGATGGTCAGAGAATACTTCTTGTTGTTCAGTCATTTCAGTTGTGTCTGACTCTTCACAACTCCACTTGGGGTTTTCTTGGCAGAGACACTGAAGTGGTTTGCCATTTCCTTCTCCAGCTCATTTTACAGATAAGGAAACTGAGGCAAACAGGATTATGTGACTTGGCCAGGGTCACACAGCTAATAAGTGTCTGAGGCCATATTTGAGCTCAGGTCTTCCTCACTCTAATGTGAAAGCTTCACAGAGGAGTTAGGGGCTGAGTTGAGACTTAAGGTAGCATTTCCATAGGATAAGAAAGGAAAATGCCTTAACTAGTATGCATTATGCATAATGCCATATATAATGATTGTCTATGGGGTCACACAATTTCCAAGAGAACTATTACTTCCATTATCAGTACAACTGAATCCTTCTTTCAAATGCTATCAAAGTAGTACAACCATCATGATCCATTGGGATGCTTTTGAAACAATATTGTGATACGAAAAGCAAAGTTTTATGGTTAAAATGAAAAGCAATTTTTAGTAAAAATAGCCATCACTGGAGGTGACCAGAACATCATTTGATTATCTCTATCAACCTCACAGTTACATCATGCAGAGTTCAACATTCTAGGGTACAGCAAGACAGATTAGATTACAGATTACATAAAACTATGTAGTTTTTTGTCTATTTAATTTATCTTAGAAATATGTGCTATCTTTTAACATGTTGCCAACTGAATCTGAAACAAACAGGGATTTAATATGCTTTTACGAGATGAAATGCAATCAAGCCCTTTAGATCTTCAAAATGCCCTTGGATCCAAAACACTAACAAGGTCAGTAAGTGCTTTTTTTTCTTTTGTTTTAATGCCTCTAAATAAAAGTTTCTTATGCCTATTGGTATGATATTTCATGAAACTAGATATATAGAAATATATAGACTTTAAGATTAAGATTTCCATTCTCTGGGGCAGACAGATGGCACAATGGATAGAGCACTGGCCCTGGAATCAGGAGGACCTGAGTTCAAATCCAGTCTCAGACCAGACACTTGACACTTATTAGCTGTGTGACCCTGGGCAAGTCACTTAACCCCAATTGCTTTACAAAAAAAAAAAAGATTTCCATTCTCTGGATTTAAAAATCAGCCTTGTTGACTGCATTTCACTGAAAGAGAAGGTACAGTTTTTTTTCCTTTTTGGTGAGGCAATTGGGGTTAAGTGACTTGCCCAGGGTCACACAGCTAGTAAGTGTCAAGTGTCAGAGGTCACATTTGAACTCAGGTCCTCCAGACTTCAAGGCCAGAGCTCTATCCACTGCACCACCTAGCTGCCCCCAAGGTGCAGTTTCTTGACCTTTGCTCCTCATCTATTTCTTTTACTTTTAAAATAACATACAACAAAAGAACAATATAAACTTAAAAGAACTAGCCATGAACTAAGGGGTTTGCAAAGACTTTCTAGGAATATAAGGTAAAAATTTTACTGCCAAAGGTGATACCGAATTCAGAGGTATATAGTTTTGCATAGTTTTCAGAGGTGTAAATAACTGTATCATAGTTGTCTAGTCACTGATGGAATATGTCACATGCATACATAATTAGCTCATTGTTCATCATTTTAAGGAATCAAGGGATAATTGCATTGATAATATCCATTATTGGTTATGTCAAAGAAATCATAAAATATAGATGAAAAATTATGGAAAAAATTCAGTATGAAATAAATAAAATTCTATTCTAAAGACCATAGAAATGTGTTTTCACTGATTATTGTGAAGTTTGTATTTTTATGGAAAAATTAATTATAATGAGCTGTAACAGCATTGTATTCGAGGTTCTAATAGGACAAAATTCAGTTATAATTCTTATAACAACGATAACCATTCTCTTAACAATAAAGCATTATTCTCTTATACTGGGTAAGATACAAATATTTTTCTATTTATGGATATTTCCATGCCAAACCAAAGCATAATGGAACATAGCATAATTTTGGAAATAATGGAAAATAAGATTTCAATTTTTCTAAGTAATTAAAAAATCCAAAACAAGAAAATATCTTATAAGCCTCATTATGGAAAAACTAAACCAATAAGTCAAGGTGAACCTGAATTTGCATTTGTCTAGATCTTCAGAGCTGATCAGTCTCTGGTTCTGAAGATCTCCAGAAGAAAAGGAGCTAAGTTTCTCTTAGATATTTTGACAACATATTTAACATCTTCTTTTGCATCTCTTTGTAAATTTGTAGCGGTTCTACTTATAACTCAGTAAATTTTCATTTCCATATGTTTTATCCATTCATAGAAAAATAATAAACAAGTAGATATTGTGCTTTATGAGAAAACAAAAAATCAAGTTAACTCTTAGGCCAGTGGGGGGTATTTTAGAGGAGAACCACAAAATATTTTCTAGTATCTTGAAAATTAGAGGTCAACAAGGAATAGTTCCCTAAGTGTTAAGCTGGCATAAACTTCTTGATTCAGAGAGAAACAAAATTTACATTGAGTGTCTATTTAGAATATTCTTTTCACTTCTAGTATATGAGTAAGCCCATATGAAACTAGGGTGAGGCTAAATCAATTATGCTTTCTGACATTTAGAGGGTAGATGATTATATGACTTTTTTGTTGCAGAGAATCACCAGAGAGCAATAATCATTCTATGACATAAATCTTATAAAAATGAATCCAGAATAAGGTATTCTGGATAATAGAAAAGATATTCCATTTCCATACTTATACACTACTTCATAAATATAAACCATATTTATAACAGCCACACTTTTGCCCCTACTCATTTTCAATGACCTATTTTTCCCGTTAAAGTACCAAAAAAGAACTGCTAAGAAAAGCCTCTCTATTAATTATTTGATCTATGTTTGTATCCTAACAGAGGTGTTACACAAAATCCTTCTGAAAATTGTGTACCTGAGCAGCTAAGAAATTAAAATTGTATTATTATTTTGGCGGACTGTAGGAAATAATCTTTTTCTGACCTAGCATTCATGAAGAGGTTGGACTACAATGTTTTAACCCTTAAAGTAACTTTTATCTCTCAAATCCACTGTTCTAATTAGACAAGAAAAAGAAATCAAGAGAAGCAAGTGTCATCTTTACACGTGTTGATTTCTTTATAGTGAAAGGGATTAGGAAAGTTTCATTAGGGAAGTTGTTTTATGGCTATTCATCAATTTTTAACAAGTCTGCATATAATCAAATAATTTTCAATCTGGGGAAGGGACAGTCACCCACTGTACCCTTCCCATTCAGATAATAACTATGGTACTGCAGTCTAGTTCTGGATACCACATTTTAGGAAGAGCATAGACAAGATGGTATGTCTGGAGGAAGATCATCAAGGTAGTAAGAAGACTGGAGACAATGTCACAAGAAGATCAGCTGAGGGGACTGGGGATGTTTCTGCTTTATAAGGTAAGGGCATGACCATAATTTTCAAGAAGTTGTAGCTCTATCATATGGATGAAAATTGAGACTTCTTTTGCTTGGCACCAGAGGGCAGAACTAAAAGTGGAAAGAAGTTGCAGAAGAATTTCATCTTGATGTTAAGAAAAATTACCTAACATTTAAAAGCTACCCACTGAGCAGAATAGGTTCCCTCATAAGGTACCACATTTCCCTTCAGTGTAAGTATTTCAGCCAAATATGGATAACATTATAGAAAATTAGGCTATTATGGGATAGCAGTTTAATATATATAGAATTCCTATGTTTTTGCACAGATTGGATTAGGTGCCTTCTGTAACACCTTCTAATTGCGCTATTTGCACTTCTGTGAAACCCCTGTCATGCCTTAGCCTGAAAAATTTAATTATTTTAAATCTCTGCAAAGTTTTATGAAATTACTGATTTGTTATACCCCAAATTGGAGAAAATAAGTTTAAATAATAGAAGAGACTTGTCCATTAAGTTATAAGGAAGGTTCTTTTTTAAATGTTTTTAAAAGACAGAATATATTGTTTGCATGATTGGCCAAGTATATGATTAAATGACCTCTAATTACCTGCAAATGAAAGGATTTCTGGGGCAGAGTTGTGGAAGTATAGAGCAAAACCAAAAAATGATTTAGCATGAGTGATAATCTGAATGAAGCCAGGAAAATGTGTTACTGTATGGTTCACAAAACATCAGCTGTAACCAAGTTTCCTGTCCCTTAATGGAAAGCAGTCTACTGTGGCAAGTCTGCCCTATTTGGCTTTAGGCTGGCACCATCACTGTCCTCTTCAACTTCTGTAGCTATCAATTCCCCACCACATAATTTGCAATCACTGCGGTGTTGGTTCCTTTTTCAATAAACTACAATTGCCAAATCATAGAATTTGAGACTGAGAAGGACTTCAATGGCCAGTACACGAAAGAAATCTCTACTATAAAATGCCTAAAATGTAGTCATCTTATCTTTGTTTCAAGATTTCCAAGGAATGAGGTAGCAAACTCCTATTACATCTTGTGGAAATCCATCCCACTTTTGTAGAGATCTAATTTTCAGGAAGGTTTTCCTGACATGCAGTTTAAATTTTCCTCTTTGCATCTTCTACCCATTGCTCCTAATTATTACATACTGGAAACAAACAGAAATCTACTCTCTACTCCATTTGGAAGCCTTTCAAATATTTTAACACAGCTACCACAACTCTTCATAATCACAATTTCTATTTTTAGATAATCAAATTGGAGGCTATTGGCTTTTAGTTTGCAGACTCTCTTCTCTTCTTTTGTTTTTTTTTCTATTTTTTTTTATTTTTTATTTTTTTTTAGGCAATTGGAATTAAGTGACTTGCCCAGGGTCACACAGTTAGTAAGCGTCAAGTGTTTGGTCTGAGGACGGATTTGAACTCAGGTCCTCCTGACTTCAGGGCCTGTGCTCTATCCACCGCGCCATCTCGCTGCCCTGCGCCACCTTGCTGCCCCTTCTTTTCTTTCGAAAATTGCAATATTCTCTTCGTCAATCTAATAACTCTCCAGCTTTCCATGGACTTTCAAAAATTACTGTCAGTAGCTCAGAAATTATATAGATTTCTTCGTTTGACTCAGGTGGCTTGAATTCATTAAGAGTAACTTAGTGTTCTCTTTTTATCACTGTACTTATCTTATGTAAAATATCCCAGTTCTTCATTTTTTTCTGTCATTTCCAGTACCAAGTGTCATTTTTCTGTCATTTCCAGTACCAAGTATCATTACCCTTGCCAGAGAAAACAGAAGCAAAACTGCAATTGGGCAGTTCTTTTTTCTCTCTGTTATCAGTTATCATCACCCTGTTTTCTCCCTTCTCCAAGCAAAGGTCCTATCCCTTCTTTGATCTTCATTTTTCTCCTAATATTCCTTTAAAAAAATCCAAAATGTCTTTTTCATCCTTAGTTTCCATCACCAGCATGCACTCATTATAGGGCTCAGAACTTCTGATATTTTTTAAAGGGTTGTGCCAAACTCACATTCATCCTCTATTTATCTACTCTCATATCTATTTTCTCTGCATTTCCTTTTAATGTCTAAGTTGTTTTATGAGTTTCCTGTGCATCTCTTCTGACATCCCATTTTCCTCTTCATTGTAATTGTTTCCCTAATTTAATTCTTAAGCATCTCCCATCCCCTCATGGAGTGACTTCCCCTGTAGCACTTTATTCCATGCTGTCTTTCCTGTGAACCCTTTGAAATCTACTTTCCCACAATCTCGGCTATATGTCACTTTATGTCCATACTTCCTCTCCTCTAGAAGGGAATCATCACTACGCATACCCACCTTTCTACATTATTTTCACTTCAGCAATGAGTTGCTCCCTGTTAATAAAGCATAGATACAAAATAGAATTTCCCCTTCTTAGTTCCTCCATCTTTTGAAGGATTAAATAGTCATTAATGCAAATTAGAAAGTTATTAGATGCTCTGCTTTTAAGAAACAGTGAGCTACAACAGGTGTTTGAATGATTGAAATCTACCCATTGCTATTATAATGTAATTCTGGGCAAGGCTTTTGATCAGTTTCTCAAAAGTTCTATCTATTTTCTCTTTTTATCCTGGTGGTCTTTAGTATAGTCCATTGTGATAAAATCATTTCTGTTTCTCTCTTCAACGATTTTCATCCAAACATTCTGTATCATACTTTCTCCTTCTAGTTCCTGGATTTGCTCAAATGAGTATACCTTCAAAATATACAATGTTGTTCCCCACCTCTTTTCCCTCTTCCAGAGCCATGGTCAAGTTATAGGTTTCATCCTATCAAATCTTGGCAATACTCAGGAGGTAAAATTTGCCTTTTCCTGTAAGGATCTTTCATTAATCTTGATTATTGTTCAATGCTTACTCTTCTCTTAGAATGGAGGGAAAGATAGAGGCAAGTCAGTTTGGAAATTTCAGTAGATGTGGCCCATTAATAGCCAATCTGCCAACTTCTTTGGAAAATTCCCTCAATACAGCAGAAACAAATACTAAAATAATGTGGATTTTTTTTTCTGGTGTGAAGTGATTTCTCAGTTATAAACAATGAGTTCTCACAGTAACAAATGGATAATGCCTTCCTCAGATATTAGTTTCTTATCATATAAACATGGCATCATGTAGATACAATCTAAATTAAAGAATGTTAATAATTTCAAGGATAAAATCATATTGTCTTAATTCAAAATAACAGCCTAAAAGCATTTTACTTTTCTCTGAAAGTCTTTTATAAAAATCCCTATTATAGCTGTCTGTAATCCCAATATAACACTTAGAGACATTTCTTCTCATCCATAACTTTCTATAATGATTAAAGTAGGTTGTATAACTCTCTTTAAGTATATTATTTTATGAAAAATAGGGTAATTATGTTAAATTAGTATAGTATCAATGGGTGTCCTGGATGGGTGAGTTTCCTTGGGCTAAAAAAAAATGTTCAAAGAGTATACTGTACTTTCTGTGTTGTCTTGGCACATTAGGCAGGGATTTCATTTCAGGATAGAACAAGCTATCAACAAAACTTTGTCAATGTAATTTTCCTACATTTCCATTTGTGAACGAATGCTTTCCATCTCTTATCACAAACCCCTACAGTAAGGCTCTTTTGTGAAATTAAATTCCACTGAAAATCAAATAAAAGGAAAACTAAAATTTCCTAAGTTGTCATGTAAAATAAATTGCCAAGGATTTGTAGAACTGCAATATTGTAGTCAAGGTGTTTGTCCTTAATCTACAGGATAGATAACAAAGTGAACTAAAAGTTCTTTACACATATTAATGAGAGTGAATATGGTACAGAGGGATAGTTTTAAAATCAGGAAGATGTAGGTTCTAATCCTATCTCTGACACACACTAGCTATTTGACTGTTGGCAAGTCACTTAAACTACAAATATCTAAGCCAAATTCCTAAGACAATAAGTAACAGATGAGTTGCTGATTTGCATTGATAGGAAACAAATTATTAGTGAATTCTCATTTTTGTCTCTGGTCTGGTGGTTTAAAATATGAGTCAGGTCAAAGTTCTAACAGGGTGTAGTCAAGAATATTTTAGCCTGGTTCTAAGCCCTAACAAGGACAGCTAGGTGGCATAGTGAATACAGCACCTGTCCTGGAGTCAAAAGACCTGAGTTCAAATTTGGCCCCAGATACTTACTAGTTGTATGACCCTAGGCAAGGAAGTTAACCCTATTTGCCTCAGTTTTCTTATCTGTAAAATGAACTGGAGGAGAAAATGGCAAATCACTCTAGGATCTTTTCCAAGAAAACCTCAAATGGCATCATGAAGAGCCAGACAAGACTGAAATGATTAAACAACAACAAATCATAAAAATACAATTTTAATTTCATTTTAGCTGGATAGCCTTCTCTCTCTACCTAACTAAATCCTACAATCATCCCTTAAAGTTTAGTTCAGACTTTGCCTTCTCCATGAAGCCTTCTCTGATTACCCCAGGCCTGCTATGAACTACAGTACTTATTATCTGCATCAATCAACAAGTACTCATTAAGTGCCTACTATGTGCCAGGCTCTGGGCTAGGCACTAGGGATACAAATATTGAGAATAAAGCAATCACTATTCACAAGGAGTTTAAATTCGAATGAGGAAACATGTATGAACTATGTATGTATGTGACTATATCTGATATCCATATGTAGAGGTGTATCTACATATCTATGTGCATGGATTATAATATAAATATCTATATATTATTTATACATAGATACATATTACATATACCATGAGGACAAGGTTCATATCTTTCCTAAATTTTGTATAATTCCCATCATTTAGCACAGTGCTTTGTAACAGTTGGACATTGAATCAAACTGTGGTTCCCCTCTAAAGTGACCTTCCATTTATTCTGTGTATACTGTGTGTTTGTGTTTATGCAGAAAATAAGGAGAATGAATACATACATATATACATACATACATACATACATACTGTATCTCTCTGCATAATTGTAGCACCCAGTTTTTTTCAGTCAAAAAAATTGGTTCATAATCTTTCGTCGTGTAATTGTTGCATGGTATAATTCTGTTCCTCATGCAGCTTAAAAGGTAAACAAAGCAGCAGTGGCATATGGATACACATCTTTCGCACATTGCGAGCTGCATGCCCAGAATTCTCAGTGCCCAGGCATTGTCAGTATATTTTCAAAAACCAAATTGCGTGGTTTGTTTAGAGTGCTACAGTACTAATGGTTTGGACACACACATAACCCAATGAAGAGCCATAAGTGTAAGGGAAGTGGGCTGGCAGGCAAAGCTGCCATGAGTAAGTCACGTGATATGGCAAGACTTGCCTCTTCTCAATTTTAATGTATATTCACGAGTATTCCATGCATCCTAATCTTGCACCAAACACAGCTTAGGAATAAATGATTTTTAAGTAATACCAGCACAAATTTTTTTTTAAAGTTTCACATAATGGCCACACCTTACTTTTTTGCAAAAAAATTTTGCATAAAATCTGTGACAATTATGCGGTGAAATATAGTGTGTGTGTGTGTGTGTGTGTGCGCGCGCGCACACGCACGCATGCATGCATATACATGTATTGTATAAATACATGTAAGCTGTTTGAAGGCAGGGACTGTCTTTCTATTCGCTTGTGCTTGTACTCCCAACATTTAGCACAGTGCCTGACACAGAACAGGCACTTAATAATTGCTTGTTGTTTGCATCTGAGGCCATTCTCCTAAAGAATTAACGAGATGTTGAGGGGAAATGTTTCTACTTCTGTTCTCACTATATATTTGAAGTAAATATATTTAGTAAAAGCTAATTGATGTTAATTGGCTATAGGGAACTGTAGTTAATGGTGGCTAAAAGTGCAGGGAATATACCCAGAATGGGGGTTTGAGTCAATAGCATTAGAAAGAAGATACCCCAAATCCCTCAGGGATATCCCAAGAATGAGGAGGGGGATATTTAGCTGTCCTAGACCTGGGAGAGAGAGGCCAGAGAGTACCCACTGCATTTCTAAAACCCAATTCATTTTGGACCAGATGCATTCAATATAGGACCAGAATCCATATAGATCAGGTTGGTTTGTGGGAAATGAGTCTCATCTGGTTGGCCTAGACTAGAATTATTCAAATCACTTCTAGCTTTAATTTTTAACACAGTACAAGGATCTTAATGATTAGCCTAATCTAAATAGCATTCAGCATCTATTGCTTATTCTTTTGAAGTCCATTTAAATGAATTCAACCATAGGATGTTACAAGTACATTCAGTTGGTGGTATCTGGTACAATTATAAGCTGTAAAATGATTACTAATGTAGGCATGTGTGTTTATAATTATGTTTCATAATTAACGCTCGTATGTAATGCTTTGAGTTCACACCTCCATTTGCAGTTTTCTAAATGGAAGATTTAATACTAAAGACTGCAAAATACCAGGGCCACATCATGAATCATCAGGATTAATAATACGCCACAGTCAGAAATTTCTAGTCAGGTTAATAGTCAAGCATGCAAGAGCATCTTAGATATTTTAATGGTTTTAATTTTAGATGAGGAAAACAAAGTATATAGTAAATAAAAATGTTTATTATGCATGAATGCATGATTCAGCAACGGGAACTCTTGGCCCTCTACCAACATGCCTCACATTGTACACTAATAAATTTTCCTGACTCTAAGACCTTTGCTCTATATATCCATAATGCAATGCTATCCATCTCTTACGACAGATCTAGGTATATAGGAGGGTTTAGGAGTGTAGAGTTCAAAACAGGAATGAGGGAATCTTTAGCAAACACAGTCTGAACTGGGATACTAGGAATATTGTCTTACGGTTCTAGCAATAAAGTAGGTTTCTATCATTAGTAGGGTATAAGTATTGATTCTAGGACAAGAGTGATCTTACTTCTAAAGCCCACCTCTAAGTACTCTTTTTAAGAACATTTTAACATAGGACAGTATAGTAGAACTGGGTTTGGAACCACAATGCCTGGGTGATCTTGGGCAGATCATTTAATCTCTTAGAGGCTCAGAGTACTCGCCAATAACATGGGGACACTAATATCTGTACCTTAACAAGCATCAGAGGGCATGGGTTCAAATCTCATCTCTGATGCTAACCACCTTTTTAACCTTCAACATGTCACTTAATTTCCAGGAGGCTCAGTTTCTTGAACCACAAGATGAGGGTGTTGGACATCACTTCTAGCTTCAAACCTGTGATGCTATGATCATACACAGGATAAGATACAAACTCCTTTCTGATAGAACTTGGCAAACATCTCAGATGCATCAGACATTAGGTCAAATGAGATCGAAGAGTTACTGATTGGTAATTGAATTCCATCTTATTAATAGGGAAATATGTTTGCCTATGGTTTTAGAATTATGGATGAAAATTATATTCTCAATTAATAGAAGTTACTTGCAGCAAATTTAACAAATGTGTCTTGAACTAGAAATTTCCTAAATAAATACTGAGCACCTATTAAGTGCCTACTATGTGCTAGGTACTGTGCTAAGCACTTCATGAATATCTCATCTTATCTTATCTTTTCAACAACCCTAGGAGGTAATTGCTATTGTTATCCCCATTTTAGAGATGAGAAAACTGAAGCATTCCAACTGGACTTCTGTCCAAACAGACTGTACAGGATCACAGAGTTATTAAGCTTCCGAGGCCAATCTGAACTCAGGTCTTCCTGATTCCAAGTCTAGGATTCTATCTTTTGTGCCACCTAGCTGCGCAGAAAGTCCATGTGCCTTTTAGTCTCTGTTAAATAACCTTGTCATCTGAGGATTCAGGTACACGGTTTACACATATTCCAGCCAACACAAATCTCTAATGACTAAATGTGAAAGAACTTGGTGAAGACTGAGAAAAGATAATAAAATGAATTTCTACCCTCTTTCCCCAGTGTTGAAATGTTCACAATACCATGCAAATGATTCACCAATCTATTTCCAGCAGGCCCTCGGATTAATTCCGCCCCCCCCCCCTTTTTTTCTTCTAGTACTTGGGGTAAAAAAGGGGGTGGGGTATCAGGTGGGGAGAAAGAGAGGTAATTACGACAGTGATCACCTTGGAAGACAGGGAATTCCACATTCACTTTGTTTCCAGGCTAAGAATTCTGTCTAGCCTGAGATATAATCCTCAGACATATTGGTGGACTTTCTTGCTAAAAAAGAAAAGACAATTCCCTCATAGAAACAAATCTCTTCTGACCTTTGGCCACCTTTAAGACAGGGAAAAAGATTCTTTCTAGGGTTAGGTAGCTAAGCAATCTGAAGCTGATTCCTAAAGGTCATACTCGTTTGAAAAAACATCTACCAAGTGACATAACTCTTCTCTATGGAAGAAATCCTAGTTACTGCCTCTGAACTTGGTCTGGGTGCCACCTTCTTCTCCCTCGTTGTTTCATGGTCTTGATCAGATCCTGAGATCCATAGATCTGACTGCCCTACTCTTCTTACTGACAATTCCTATTTGGGATTTCACTCTACTGAAGAAGCTACATTGCCAACATCACTGCACCTGTCCACCTTATGTGGACTGTTTCTCTGCTCTGATTACTCAGCTTTGACTGTTGCCTTGCCTGCTTCTCATTATTCACATACACAGTATCACAGCTTGTCTGCCTGGTTCCATCTTGGGAGAGGCCCTATCCCATCCTGAATCACGATCCTGGCTAAAGGTTGACGCATTAACTATCCTAGATAGTTTCTATGGCTCTAACTGCTTAATGGACATTATTTAGATATCTCACTGACATCTAAAACTTTATATTCCTTCTTATCTTTCCTCACTGTGAACCTTATAGTGTGGTACAACTAAAAAATGCTAGATTGGGGTCAGAGCATCTGGTTTTGAATTCCAGTTCTATCACTTACTAGTGGTATAACTTTGGGCAAATCATTTAATCATTCAGGGCTTCAAATTCCACATATGAAAATGAGGGTTGAATTAGATGATGTCTAAGGTCTCCTCCAGCTTTAAATCTATAATCTTTGTCAATGGCCCAATAATTCTCCTACAATAACATGAGACAGAATTATCTTGGATAATAACCTGTCTCCATATGACAGATTTAGAACTGGAAATGATTTTAGAAGTTATTTTGAATCTCCAAGTATAAGTTTTATCTATTCTTCCTACACAATCTTTCCCCCCATCCATCCCTTTGTTTCTATTTCCATTGCCATACTTGAAGTTTAGATCTCTATCATCTTTCCCCCAATTAAAATAGAGCTCTTCTTGACTTTCTCTCTTCCTTTCAATTCATTTGGCAAATCATTCTTAGATTAATCTACAAAGTGTACTATTTTGCTTCTATCACTCACCTGTTACTTTTTCAAAAGTTTAATTTTTTAATTTTGAAATTTTTTTTCAGGATAAAATTATAGGATCCTAGAAGTTTAAAGAATGAAAGGAACAGATTCTGCTCTCACAGATGAGGAAACTGAGATCTAGAGAATTTAAATGACTTGCCTAAAGCTAAAAGTACTGAAGTACTAAGTAAATATTGATTTATCCATCTAAAACTGGGTATTTTCAGACACATCTGTTAAAGGAGCTCATAATCTTGAAGCTCTAACAATACAAATAAACCAAACTAACTCTCCTGTCACCGCAACACTAGCAGCCAGACACATGGTCAGTCAAAACAGAGTAGGAAAAAGATGTCTATTAATTAATCAACATACAGTTATATGCTGGATACTATGCAAAGCACTAGGGATACAAATACAAAAGGGACAGACTTCCTAGCCATAAGGAGCTTACACTCTACTAGGTGAGGGGAAAGATATAATATGTTTTCAGATAAATAAAAATATATACACAATAAATATAATAGAATACCCTCAAACAAATTTAGCATTATCTTAAGAAAATGAAAACAAGAGGTTTCTGAAAGAAATTCTGGAAATAGATTTGCAAACAGTAATGTCAAATTCATCTTAGGAAGTCAATAAGGAAAATCACACTACCACTACCACTCACTCTAGAGTGACAAAGGATTAAGATTTTAATTGACTTGATGAATAACAAACTATCCAATAAAAGTCCAAAATAATTACTAAGAAAAACAATAAAATCAAATGGCAAGAAGATAGAGATAGAATCAGGAAATTTAAAATAAGTCACTTCTCTGCATGTCAGTTTTTCCATCTAAAAATTGAATAGGGAATATAAGAATTGCTTCTTTCATTCTACAGCATATTGTGAGGATGAATTGAGGTACCAAATGTGATATTCTTTGACATTTTTTTGGGAAAAAAAGAAATCCAAGTTTTTTTATATCATTTATTTCCAATTCTGCCATTTTTAACCCATTTTTTTGTTCAGTTCACATGAAACCATGAGTGTATGAAATACAGTTCATTAAGGTATATATCCAAAGAATTTTATTATTTTTAAGGTAAACATTTATCAAATTATTAGCCATAAATTATGTTATTAATAAAACACTTTAAAGGAACTAAAACTTTACTTTTGAAAATGAATAAGTAACTTAATTTTTTTTGCAAAGGGTTTTTTTTTCAATCCAACCTTTTCCCTTGCCCTAAAACACAAAGCAATTTTTATTTAATGTGAGAAGAAACTTTTTTTGACCATCAATCAAAGTACATCCTTTTAAGATTTATTTCATAATTTTTCCTTCCTTGCTCTGTCAACCACAGCCCTAGGACCATGTTACTATGTGCTGAGCCACAGAAAAAAGTGGCCAAAAAAAAGCAAGAAGGAAAAAAAAATGTCTACGTAATTGTTTCCCTGGCATCAATGCAGGTGGCTAGAGTTCTGGCATAGACACAGGGGCCTTGGGTGGAGGATGGGGATGGAAAAAGGAAAGGAGGAGGAGGTCAGCCTAACAGACCCAGGCAGGAACTGGGTTCTACCAGAAGATAAAGTTTCACCAGAATATGCAAGTCAGTACCGTGAAGAGTTTGAAAGTGAGTTGAATCGAGGCCCTGTGGGCAGAATGAGTCACTAGACTCATGTCCTTCTTCTTGCTCCAGAATTTCCTGGAAGCAAGTAGGAATGGGAAGGAAAAACAAAACAGGAGTAGCAGCCTGACAGCTACAGCGACCTAGAAGTCTATTTAAGAAAGCTGCTGGCAGGCTCCTGATCCTGAGCATCCTCACTGGGGAAGAGGTAGGCAGCTGGCACACCATCACAGCTGATAAGTATCCAGTGTCCCTTTGATTGGAGGGTAATGCCAGGAACGCCTCAACCTCCATCTAAGGAAGGGGAAAGGGCCAGAGATCACCATTTCCTTACCTGGCTGCTCCCACAATTGGACTTCTTTAACTTCTCCATCCAGTTTTAGCCCATTATATAAGACTGGGAAAATGGCTATATATTTTAGGGCAAGATGAAAGATTTTATTAAAGTCCTTTGGGAAAAATTATTCATTTTTAAAAGCTAAGCTTTAGTTTCTTTAATGTATTTTAATGAAGAAAAGTCTTCCCCCATTTGATTGTAAGCTTCTTGAGGGCAGAGACTCTCTTGCATTTGTATCCACAGGGCTTAACACACGATGCCTGCTACACAGTAGGAGCTTAAAAAATGTTCATTGACTGACTAGCACATCAAGGAGTGCCTGAGCTCATGCAAGGTGCACCCTATGCATATGCCTATGCATTAGCTCAATATGAAATATTATAGTAAGATAACAACTATTTTCTTAGTTTGGGGAAAAAGGCTTTTTCCCCCTAGATTCAGTGCATTTCAATGCAAGTAAGCAGTTTGATATTAATATTTCTCCTGAAATGTAATGAGATGATAGTTTTCATTTTTCATTTTTATTTTTTCAGGGACTAGGAAATGATAGGAATGGCCTTAGGAATAGTTTTTTTTTGAGATATTATGCTTATTTATCAAAATCATCATCAACATTATTTGAAAATAACAGCTGGAAGCATATGACTATGTGATAGAATTTTTGGTGAGAACAAGAATTGAGAAATCCTCATCAATTTGAACTGCATGAAGTGCCAAGTTAAAAAAATTATAATTTATTGATTATTTACTAGGTTACTAGGAAGTGATACTATTTATCTCAAAGTCTTAAATTCAGTTGAAATGAGCCAAATTCTTGTTAACATTGGCTGCAGCTAAGTTTATAAATGCAAACAAATGCTGATCCAGCTTCTTAATGTCCTAGACATACATTCTAAAATAGAAGGGGCCCTAAAATGTATTACATTTTCTAAATCATAAGTTTAGAAAACATTTAAACCTTTAGTAACCTTTCATAGCTAAACTCTTCAGCAGTTTTTAATTGTTTCTAAACATTTCAAACTATTATCTCTTCCAAATATTGTGAATTTTATCATTTTTATACCCTAGGAAACAGCTGATAACTTTACAGAAGAGCTGGTAATGTCTTTTGGTTTATTTTACACACCAATAATCTTTCTGATTAGTATTATGTAAGAAGTTCAAAACTGAAATCCAAAGGTGCATTTACCTTTCTTCAATCTTCTGTAATACACCAGTTATCTATTTTAATAGGTAAAACAAAGTGAATAACCACAGGTCACTAAAACAAAAAGAACTTTAAAGGATTCTATGTAAGGTTACTGATTTATTACCAAACTTGCTAACTAAAGAATAGAAGACTCTATAAGATTTATACACACACACACACACACATACATATTCATGTATGTATTAATGTATTATATATATGAATGTAAAATAACAATTAAGAATATTTCAAATGTATTAAAATGCCTGGAAGGGTGAGGAAGTTGGTTCACATTTAACAAGCATAAAAACTAGCACTCACTCTTACAACAAATATTTATTAACAATCAGATAAAGTGCAAACCTAAGTTTTGTTCTTGAAAACTGAGAACTAGAGTAGAGTAATGATGCATTATATATCCTCACATAGAAGAGTGACAGAGACAGAATACAAATTGGTACAGAACAGTGGAAAACTACATTACAAAAACCCAAAGCCTGCAAAACTTTGATGGGCTTCAGAGTACCATAGAGGTTAGTTCCAACAATTTTCTTTTCTCTATACTTCTGAGGATAGCATTAAAATGGGCTTTCTACCAAAGCATGAACCTTTAGAGGCTAATAATAGTAATTTACCAAAACAATGGAATAAGTAGTGAATAACAGGAAGATGGTGGCTGACTGGGAAATTCAAGACAAAAAGTATCTGTAATGTTGCTTTAAGTATTTAGTTATTACTTATTTCAATACAGTTGGCCATAATACACTTCAGTTCATTTATTGGTAGAAGCAAAAATATTTGGGAGGAAGGTTGTTCTCATCTTTTTGCACACATGCTTATACTCTGCTGGAGATCTGAGAATATTTTGTCTGTCAAGAACAATTTTTTAAGGACCAGATAATGTTAATACCACAGAAACAGCATTACATAATCCTCAAAACACAGAATTATGTCAAATAATCAGAAAAAAAAGTAAGGCAAGCTCTTTTGGAAAACTATTATTGGGGTCAGAGTTCTAGAAAACAAGCCAGGAACTAATTTTCTCTGCTGAATTTTCTTCCTACTTGAAACATCCTTGGTAGAAGCTCCTAAGCCTATGGGGAAAATCTCCCACTATATTAATGATATTTAAATATAGTTTATTTTTACTTGTTACTGTCATTCTGTGTTGTGTTTGATGCCTTTTTTTCTTATGTCACAGTCATTTTCCAATATTCTTTTCCACTGAATTCTTACTTAAAACAGAATTTAAAAAAAAAGCTAACCAAAACTAATGGAAAAAACAACTAAATCTGACAGCACTGCAACATTCTGTACCAATTGACCATCACCTAATAATAACAACTGGCATTTATATAGTACTTGATGATTTGCAAAGTGCTTTATAGATATTATCTCATTTTATCCTGACAACAATCCTTGGAAGTAGTTGCTTTTATTATGCCTATTTTACAGATGAGGAAACTGAGATACAGAGAAGTTAAGTGACTTGCCCAAGGTCACACAGGTGGTAAGTGTCTAGTAAGCCAGGATTCAAACTCAGATCTTCCTGATTCCACATCCAGTACTCTATCTATGGTACTACCTAGGTGCCCAATATAGATAGATAATAAATATTCCTTAAAAAGAGGGAGTTTAATATCAAATTGCTTATCATCTCGAAGAGAGGGGAAGGGAGAGAGGGATAGAATTTGGAATGCAAAACAAAAAAGCAAAAATAAATGTTAAAAATTGTTTTTACATGCAATTGGGGAAAAATAAAATATTTTTTGTAAAAAGGAGATATGTTTCATCATCTGTTCTTGGCAATCAAGATTGATCATACAATTAATAAGAGCTTGACTTCCTTTTTATGTTACTCTCATTTGCATATTTTAATGAATTCCTCATTGTCATTGTCATAATAATATTTCATTATATTCTTATACTAAGATTTGTTCAGCCATTCCCTAATTTATGGACACACGTTTTCCACTTTTTTGATAATACAAAAAAAAAAAGATACTCTGAACAATTTGGTTAATAAAGAACCTTTCTGTCTTTGATCTTACTGGGTGGAAAGCAGTGGACATTTTACTGTCATTACCACCTCGAGTCTTTCTCCTCTCCAATCTATCCTTTCTTGTAACTGTCAAAGAGATTTTCTTAAATATTAGATCTGATCATGTCACCACCATCCCCATCCTTCCTATTCAATGAAGTCCAGTGACTCCCTACTACCTACAGGATCAAATGTAAATTCCTTTATGCAGATTTTAGAGCTCTTCACATCTTGGTCCCTTCCTACTTTTTACCTTCTTACAGTCGACTCCCTTTCTCTCATCATACAATCCTTCACCATTGGCTATTTCACTCTTCCCAACATATGACCCCCAACCTCCCAACTCCATGTCTTTGCACTGACTGTTCCTCATGTTTGGATCACTCTGCTTAGAGCACCTCATCTGCTGTCCTTAGGACTCTGCTCAAGCAGCTTCTCTTCCATGAGGCCTTTTCTAGTTCCCTCTCCCCATTCCTAGTTTAGTGCTATCCTCTCTAAGGTCTCCTTTCATCTACTTCCTATCTTATATGCTCTGATTTATATATCTGGTCTCTCACATAAGAATATACAAAGCAAAAAAAACCCCCAAAACAGTCTTGAGGTCAATGACTGTTTTTTAATTCTTCTTTGTATCTCCAATGGAGACTTGGAGAAACTATTAGTTGAGGGAAAAAAACATTTTTAAACGTTTTTAAATGCAGCACATCTATCTTTGATGGAATATAATTAAGGGAGCAAAACAAATGGTAAGACTACATTAAAAACAAAGGAAATTAAACCAACAAAGAATGCCTTGTAAATGTTTTTCTTTTCTTTGAAAAAGAAAAGAAAAATTAGACATCTTTTAAGAGTGAATTTTGTCAAGAACAAATGAGTCATTTACCCAATATTTTTCTGTTGCATCTATCTCAATACCATATAATGATTTAATTTCTGCTGTAGTACACAATAATACAATTATTTCGATCTATGTCACATAAATATCAGCTTTTAGTTATTAATAAAGACATTAAGCCAAAAATCATGATAATAACTCAGATAAAAGATGATGACTAGACCATGAGGTTGATTTTCCCTGCCCAATATAGACCCGCCATTTCATCTTTATAAGAAATCCCAGGTATGGAAAACATCTTTAGCCAATGCAGATCAGCAATTCATTCATAACTTATACCTGAAACAGTTGCCTAGGGCATGTAAAAGTTAAGTAGTTTGTTCTTGGTCAAATAGCTAGAGTATTTCAGAGGCAAGACTTGAGCCTGGCCTTCCTAACTCCAATACTGGCTCCTTATCTACTATGCCATAGAAGCTCAGACACCACTTTCTATAAGAAGCTTTTCTTGATCTCACCAATTGCTAGTGCTCTCCCTCCTAAACCACCTTAGCTCTCTCTTCTTCGTGTTTATTTGAAATTATTATATTTATTTTGTGCATATGCACATATGTACTTCTCATCTCCTCTATCAGAATGCAAGCTCTTCATGGGTAGGCATTGTTTCTTACTTTGTATTCCTAGCAACTAGTACAGTGCCAACTACGTGGCTGGGGTTTAATACATGCTTGTTGATTAATTCCTTGCTTCCTCTGCTGTTGATTACTTAATGCAGAATCATTATAAAGCATTGTAAAAGTTTGACTGCTAAGAGTCAGAAATTTTAGAGGAAAAAATCGAAAATGTGAGGAAGGAACCTTAAGAGATTCATAAAACAGTCCATTCCTCTGAATGTAACCAAGTCATCTTAAGATAGATACATTAACTGGTGTAATATACTATTATCTATAGTAAAATTTCAGTGGAGTTTGGGAAATGGGAATGCAGCTCCAGAGTTTAATTTTCTAAGGCCCACTCACGACAAGACAAAGAAAGGATATTATTGTTGTTGTTGTTATTGTTATTGTTATTATAATTATTATAGTTACTGGGCCTAATTTTATCATTTTGGGAAGTAAGGAGAAAGTAGACAAAAGGCTGAAAATACAAGGTAATAATTTGTATTTCTTTTCAAGAAGCTTTTTTGGTATACTTTTCAGTAGTAGGTAACAAGCATTGCATTTTCCACAGGATACTTGTTCCTTAAATGTACATGCAAACCAAAATGTTATAAACTGAACTGGATCCTACAGTATGAGAGCTAGCAATTTAAAGGAACCCAATAGCAAATCTTTTTATAAAGCCCATTTTAAAATACATTAATCTCCTTCCCCTAGGCCCATAACTTGTTTGTTTTGTCAGTCTAGATTTCTGTATCAGATGTTCTTGTTTTTTGTTTTTCTTGTTTTTCAGCTTGGTTCTGCTTTTAAGCTAGGCTTAGTACAGGGCCTGGAACATAATAGTGCTTATTAATGTTTCTCAACATGACTTTTCATAGTTGTGAACTATAGTCTTCCTTTCAGTTTGTTTGTTTTTTAATACGTGTGTCTATAAATGCAACTCCATTAAAGTTCTACTCTAATGCCTCATTGGTGGGAGGATGACAGAGGCTCTCAAAGGCTATGTTAGTAGAGCACAAACTTTGGTATGTCCTACTAAACTGCAAAGGTTTTGAGTATAGGCTCAGAGATGAATGATGGCCTTTGCCTTAAATTAAATCCCAAGTTCTGGGCCTACATGGACTAGTCTCAAGTCAATGTTGATTTGGTGCTATAAGGTTTACTGAACATTTAACATACATTATCTCATTTGAATTCACTTTTTTTTTTTTGGTTTCATTATGCTACCATCCAGAGTTTCCTCTGGGAAAATTTCCAAATATATTTTGAATTTAAGATTCCACAGATGTGTGCAAAAGCATTCACAAATCCCATTCAAGCACAGCGGGCGTAAGATACTTTTTATTCCAACCGAAAGAAAATACAAAGACACAAGACTCACAGTAACCCATTATCAACGCAATTCTATCTCTCCCCGGAATCCCATTTCCATAAAGCCACATGATTGTAAATTTGGAGCCAGAAGAGAATATTAAGTAATTAAATGCAAGGCAGTTTGGGAGGGATGGCACTAGCAGTTGGAGGAATCGGAAAAGGCTTCAGGCAGAAGGCAATGCTTGAGCTTGAGGGAATCTCAGTCAAGGGTAAGGAAGAAGTGCATTCCAGGCATTTGGGATGGCTAGTGAGAAGACAGCGAGATGAGAGATGGAGTTTTATGTGTGAGGAATAGAGAGAAGGGCCAGTCTGCCTGATCACAGAATGCAAGAAGGGAAATATTACCCAATGAGTATGAAAAGATAGTTTGAAACCCAGGTTTACAGAATTTTAAAAGTTAAACAGCAGAATCTGTACTTTATCTTTTACGCAACAGGAAGCCACAGAAGTTAGGTGAGTAAGGGAGTCACATGGTCAAATCTGTGTTTAAAGAATTTCAGTGGCAGCGTGTAGGATGGATTAGGGTGGTGAGAGACTAAGATGGTAGCTGTGTGAGTGGAGAGAAAGGGTCAGAGGCAAGGCTGCTGTGAGGGTAGAAACAGCAAAATTTGACAACTGAGAGGATATACAAAATGAAAGAGAATGAGGAATTGAAGTTCATGCTAGGTTATGAACCTAGAAGAATAGAAGGATTATGGTGCCTCCTGCTTTCGGGGTCATATTTGTAAATTGATTCGGGTTTCTAGAACTATCCTTTCAGACCTCTTTCCACAGCGGCAATCTTTTAGGCTGAAAAGCTATACTCTTTAGAGGAAAAGGCCAAATGGTTCTCCTTCTTCACAGTCGCCCTGTGGTTGAGAGAGCACGTTCCTCTCATGGAACTTGCCTTAAGGAAGCCAATAATAGTTCCCACTACCCTCAGCTCTGATCTTAACTCTGTTTTCCTTTCCCAATCTCTTTAAGAAAAGTAGAGGAGAGAATAGCAATGCTTCCTGCCAAAGACCCTTAGCCATCACCCAGGGAAGTAACTTAAGTGCAGCCTGGCAACTGCTCCTGCATCTACTACTGAAGACCCAGAAAGGAAAGTTCTTATCATCAAAGGCACTGTTAAATGGTTCAGATTCTCTGTAAGAAAAGCAGAGGAGAGGGAACAAGCAGGCCTATCATCTCCTTTTTAAACACCATCACAATGGATGGCATCTTCCACAATGCTCATTCCATAATATTATGAGTCAACTAGTTCATCTTGGGGGCAGCCTTTATCAAAGAAACTCATCCTCCAGGAGACGCAAAAGGGTTTTTCTGCACCCTGGACGAGGACATTCTTTCAAAAGTTCCAAATAAAGGCTCATCAGTTTAATCAGTGAAGTCTTTTAATCACACTCCAACTCTCCTTTCTTTCACGTATGTTAAATAATGTTTTAAGAAACCACAGTACTTGAATATTTTTAACTTCAATTAATTTCACTAAGCATTTATTAAATTTCTACTATGTACAAGGCATCATGCTGGTTGCTGAGGAAGTGAAGACACAACTAAAAACTATCTCTGAATAGTAAGTATTAGTAGCTTACAGAATATTCTACTGTCCTTTTCATGCTCATTCCTCTTTTTCTTAAATTCTCATCTTTTATACTCAAACTGCACATTCCAAGTAGAATAGAGAAGCTGGTGCCATAGAATGTACTCTGCCTAAAGAAGATATTTCCTTAACTTTTCCCAATCACCATGAAATTCACTTACTACAGAATTCATAATCACATAGAGTCAAAATAGGATTAATAACAATAAATTCCTAGGGCAAAACCATGAGTATACGCTCACTGAGGCAGAATTTATCACCATGTAATTCTACTAGGTGGCACCAGCAAAGTCCAATTACAGTGGACCTAGCATGCAAGCAACTGGGATATGAAAAATCCCACAGCAGTGATCACAGCAAGGGGGACTAACTTTCAAAATACATGGAAATTCAGCTTTAAAAAGGCAGCTATGACTTGTCAGAAAACAGAGAATGGCAGATGAACCTCTAGTTAGCAATAGGGAACAAGAGGCTTTGGACATACTGTGAGCCAGAGTCAAAGTTATATTCAGAAGGAAGTCCTGTAACCAGAGGCTGTAGATATGAAATAATGGTCCATTTTCTATAAACTCTCAGTCTCTAAAAATCTTAACTCTAAAATAAGGGCTTTGGACTATCTATTCTTTAGCATCTCTTCCCTCTTTAAAATTGTAGGATTTTCCTATTAAAAAAACCAAAAGGAATTACATTCTGTTATATCAAACTGTGCTAAATTTTAGATTCAAATACATATTAAAAAGAGGTAAAAAAAAGTCAGGTAACAGAGTATTACTATGGAAGTATGATACAGTCTTATAGGAGTGGTGTCAGCAGTATTGAAACTCAGAATAAGCTAAGCCTAGCAAAAATGACATAGAGAGGGAGTGGTGGTGGTAATGGTGATTGTCATTGTTTTTGTCACTGTCATTTTAAGGTATGTTGGGGAAAAGTAGTAGATCAAAGAAATAACAGGACAGCCAAGTGGGAGTGGATGGGATGATGGTATTGGACTGTGGAGAAAAGATAGAACTAAGGAACTTTTATTCTGTGTTTGTTCCCTCTGATAAGAATGATCTTTGGGTGGGAAAATACAGAACAAAAATAATAATAGGGAATTGATAGCTAAGATAAGTAGGAATATAATAATAGACTACTTAGCTCCTTGGATAAGTTCAAGTCACCAGACCTAGATGTACTTAAAAAAAAAAAAACTAGCAGATGTGACTGCTAAGCTATGTCAGTGAACTGTGAATGCTTCTGTAGAATGGGAGAGGTATGAAAGGATTAGAAATAGACAAGTGTCTTGATTAAAAAAAAAAAAAAGGAAGAGAGTAGAGTATACAAGCTATTGGCCAGTGAGCTTGAATTTGATTTCTGGAAAAATTCTAGAATATAATTTTTTTGGGGGCGCAATTGGGGTAAAAATAACTTGCCCAGGGTCACACAGCTAGTAAATGATAAGTGTTTGGTCTGACGCTGGATTTGAACTCAGGTCCATCGCGATTTCCAGGCCTGTGCTCTATCCATTGTACCACCTAGCTGCCCCCTAGAACATAGTTTTAAAGAGCCAACATGGCTTCATCAAGTACAAAGTCATGCCAAACTAACTTCATTTGCCTTTTTAAAAACTGGGTTATTAGACTTGATGATAAAGAGAATATTGGAGATACAGTTTACCTAGATTTTGGCATAGCATGATGAAGTTTCTTATAGGCAAGATGGGGGGGTAGACCTTAGCATAGTTATATGGAACTGGTCCTTGTTGAATGGTTGGACGCCAAATAATGGTTCATTGTCAGCTTGGAAGGAAATCTGTAAGGGAATAATGTGCTTAGCTCTGCGTTATTTAAATTTTTGTATCAATAATTTCGATAGAAAGCACACAAATTTGTCTAGGAGGGTAGCTAATATGTTATATAATAGAATCAGGATGTGAAAAAATCTCACATTGAGCTAAATTTTATTCAAGTATGGGTTTGACTAGATGGTCTCTGAAATTGCTTCTGATTCTCATAAACTATAATTCTAATGTAATGGAATTAATGGACTATGAGCAATGTCTAACTCTAGCTTAACATCACTGCCTAATATGACTGAAAAAGGTAGCTACCACTCATTACACAAGTGGAAAACCAGTATGTTAGAATTAACTTAACGTTAATTATGTTACAACTAAGATAATTAACACAATAAAGTGAGATTTGACTGGATATAGGGAATGTATTAAGAGTAACATCTTTATGACAAAGAGGAAAAATAAGAATATAGCCATGAGGAGGAAGTGATGGCCAAAACAAATCCAGACATGCTGTTTTCATGGCAGTTATAGGGAAGTATGTTGAAGTCAGAGAGATCTGGATCAGCCTGAAGCTGGGACCATGACTAGTGGAGCAGAGGACAACAGGACTGCTACCTCTACTCACCAAGTTCAGGCTCCAGAGACTATAAAGAAAGGAACCCAGGAGACTCACTTTATATGGAGGGATCTGCCAGCCCTGTGAAGATGCCAGAGTGATTCCAATTCCAAAGAGTCTATGGAAGATCTTCATGACAACACAAGGACCAGAGTTTTGATCACTAATTCCCCAAGTTTTTCTGGTGAGGTGGATACTATCTTATCACTGATGTTTGTAGAAGATTGTACCTATTTGTGTCTGGGAGGCTTGAGAATGAATCTATGGTCTATTTTTCAGTTTGAGTTATCATAAGATTCTATTAATTAAATACATTGCTAGTGGCTCCTGCATGATCTGTGAATAGATAATGTGCCCAGAAGAATGCAGGTTCAAATTATGATTTGCATGATTATCATTACCCAAAACACCAGATCTGAAGCTGAGATAGTAAGAGATTCTAGTTTTCAGTAGGATAAACATCGCACTAATAAGGTAAAATTTGATGGGAGTAAATTTAGAGTCTTATACTAGGGCTCAAAAATCAAAATAATAATAATAATAGTGATAGATAACATTTAAATAATGCCTACTCTGTGTGAGAGACTGTGCTAAGCACTTTACAAATATTATCTCATTTGATCCTCACAAGAAAACCCTTAGAAGTGAGTACTATTATTATCCCCATTTTAGAGATGAGGAAACTAAGGCAGAGAGTGGTTAAGTGACTTTACCACAGTCACATGGATAGTGAGTGCCTGAGGTTGATTTTGAATTCAGATCTTTCTGACTCCAAGCCCAGTGCTCTGGACACCATCTTTCCGCCCCTAACTTCAATAAGAACAAGACTGAGAGGGCATGGCTAGCAAGTTAATATAAAAACAAGTGAAGTTTTAGTTGACCAGAAGTTCAATATGAGTCAGCAGAATAATATTATAGCCAAAAAAGCTAATGTTATCTTTGCATGCATTATCAAAGGCACAGCATTTACGCCTATGGAAGAAATATTCCTACTGTACTTTGTCCCCATCAGAACATTTATCGGAGTACTTTGTTCAGTTTTGGGTACCATGTTTTAGGAAGAGCTCTGATAATCCAAAGGGAGCAAGTATGGTGAAAGGTCTCAATACTGACATGTGAGCACCTGGAACAATAACATAAACATATGGCACCCAAGTATGGAAGTTTGATTGAAGAAATTAAACATGTTTAGGCTGGAAAAGAGATGACTCAGGAGATGTGTGTTCTTATGTTTTCCAAGGGCTGTGTATGGAAGAGGAATTAGAATTAATTTGCTTGGTTCCAGAGGGTGAACTAGAAGTAGGGAGTAGAATTTGCAAAGAGGTAAATTTAAGTTGATGAAAGTTTTAAAAAAATGTTCTAGCCATTAGAATTACTCCAAAGTGGAATGGGTTGCCTCTGAAAGTAGTGGGTTTTCCCCCTTCACTGTAATGTCTTCAAGTAAAGGTATATAATTTGGCAAATGTGTTGTAGAAAAGATTCTTCTTTAAATATGGGCTAGGTTGGACAGCCCTTGCAATTTTGAGACTGATTCTCTCATGTTACTGCCATTTCCATCAGTAGTATCATTTTAAAATTTGAAGGTTAATAATACGTTTACATGATTGTTTCTGTGTCTTCTTTTATACATTTCCCTGTATCAACGCTGTCTGTTTGATTTTGTAAAATCTTAGATGGTTTGGCTATGCCAACTTGTTTTGTGGAATGACCATAAGAGGAGTATGTTCAGAACAGGACTTATGCGTAAATACTTTATAATGATAAAATATAAAGGAATTTGCTCAGGAAAAAAACACACCTACTTTTTATAAGTAAAAAAAAAATAGGAGTGCTGCATTCTAACAGTAGAATTTAATTTAAAAACTCATAATTATAACATCTGCTATAATTTTATAATATACATATATCAACCCATATTATTTTGCATTGCAGTATGTTAGTTACAGATGTTAGCTACTGATTCAAACTGAAGCATATATTTTATAGATAATTTTCTGGTTTTCTGTGTAGCCAGGATCTATCATCTACAGAAGGTACAAATTTCCAATTGAATAGTGAGGTTCAATAGCTTTGTTATGGAATTTCTTCATCTTTCAACCTGTGCAAATATTTCACTTGGATTTCAATGGGTTATGGAATCTAAGGATGAACATGACTTCAATTGATAATTTCAATCTTCTGTAGCTGTTTAGATCCTGATTTATAGCATAGATAAAGCTGCATCAATTCTATTGCATGGCTATATAGCTGGATACTAGCAGGAACTGTTTGTTGGGATCATCCTGTCTAGGAAAAATTTGATTGCAATAAATAGCCAACTAAAGAATTTTGATGTGGGCCAGACATAAGTGGACAGTAATAGATGCTGAGGTGATCTTTTAAAACTTTCCTATATATGAGTCAAAAGGGGGAAAAGGACAAATAGCAAGGAATAAACTTGGGCTTGACTAAATCTGAACATGCATACTCATTCTATTTGAAGCAGCAAAAGCATCCTGAGGGAGAGACAGAAGGCAGCATGTGACAGCCAAGTCAAACCACCACCATCACTTTGATCACTATCTCTGTTTACACCCTGATGGAGACAGCCCAGAACCTTTAACCTGAGTCTTGGGAATAAAAATGCATCCAGCCAAAGACCCTTAGCTAATCATCCAGGGAAACAACCTTAGTGCAGCCTGGCAACTGTGCCTTCAGGTGCAAGAGCCATAGCTACCACGGATGCAGGAAGGAAAGTTCTAATCTCCACAGGCCTTTGCAATTGTCTAATGATTCAATATCAGAAACTGATATGACTTTATCAGAGTAACTGTCTTTTAAAAAGAAGCGTTAGTATCTGCTTGGTTGATGTACCCTAAGGACCTTGGAACTTTTCCATCTGACTCACAAGCTAAAACCTTATATATGATCTGTTTCCCCCTTTCAAATGTGAGCACCTTGAGAGCAGGGACTTTCTTAAACTTCTATTTGTATCCCCAGTGCTTAGCACAGTATTTTGCACATAGCAAGCTCTGAATAAATGCTTGATTCATTGATTCATTCTCCTATTGGTTATCAAATCACAGGAAATTAGGGTTTCATAGTTAAATGCTATGAAACCCTAATTTCTTATTTTTTAGATGATATATACTAAGAGATGAAATGATCTGACCAAGATCACACAACCAATTAGTGGTGTAATTGAACCCAGGTCTCCGAATTATTCTCGAGTTCTTGTTTCAGTATAGCATGCTACCTGTCTTCTCCCTCAGGTGAATGTAAGCAATGACAAGGCCCTACTAGGCAGAGCAAAAAAAAAAAAGAAGGAAGGAAGAAAGGAAGGAAAAAAGGAACGAAGGAAAAGCAATGAAAAGGAAAAGTAGGCTAGAGGGAATGAAGGGGGAAAAAGGAATAGGAATAACCTATTCTATATATCTCGGTCTTCTCTAGCCCACTTTAGCAGAGGCTTTCAGGCACAGCATAAGAGAGAGGAATAATAGGCAAGTGGTCATATATTTTAGAGCTAGAAGGAACTTTAGAGTTCATCTAATTCAACTGCCTCATTTTACAGATGAGGAAACTGAGGCTTAAGGGAGTTAAATGACTTAGTCTGAGAGAACTAAAGCCAAGGCGCTTCTATAGTTCCTTTTATCCAAAGAACGTTTTCAACAAGCCATAAGGGAACTTGATTTTGACACAAATAACTAGTGCATTGATTTAATTATTAGCGATAGCTGTATAGAAAAGAATACATTTTTCTTTGATTTCATGCTCTTCGTCCTATTGTAAAACAGATTCTATTGATTATACAATTTAAATAGTTGTTTCTCACTTTCAAACCAAGATTTTCTAAATTTACTGAGAAACTATAGATTTTATGTACCGTTTTGATAGCTATGGTCACATGAAGGTAATTATAAGCAAGTAAAGTTAGAAGTGGGATTTTGGTGGGATTTTTTTTAAAGCCAAAAAAAAAAAGCCTTTGACTCAGACATTGCCTTCCAAGGTACTTGATGAGCTTTACAAATACACATTCTCTGTGATTGTAAAAAAGTGCCACATTTCAGTAGGTTAGGGTCTCCTATTTATGACTGACTGAATGAGTTACAGAGGTTGACAATTTGGCTCATAATCCATACTTTATAAATGGTGGAACTGAAGCCCATATAGATGAAATGACAGAAGGTTACATAAATCAATATCAGAGCCAAGAACAGAATCTAGATCCTTTGACTACCGTCCAATGCTTTATTAGCCTTCGTTATCTCTCAGAAACTTGTCAAGTAAAACTTGCAAATAAAAGAACTCCAACTAAGAATGTTCTGTGACAGTGAAGTAAGTTCAGTTTTCACAGCCCAAATTTGTCTTAAGAAAGCTGTCGATGCAAAAGGAAGCTACAAAACAATTGTAGGTAAGGGCAGATTGTCACAGGAGGCAGCTGGAGTATAAAATCATGTCTCAGACCTGTTTTTAGAAATAAAAGAATATTAAAAATATAACTTGTTTAGAGGATTAACAGGTTTTGAAACAACTGTTGAATTACAACTCAGTTATATCCTCTTGTTGATTACTTCAGCTTAGGTGACATGTTCAGTCTCTGTATTAAATTTTGTTTTATGTTGCAATTTCTACCCGTTTGGGATCTGAAAAAGACAACTTGTGATCATCTCTTTGATTTACAATGCTAAAAACAAGGATTAATGGCAGGCTACTTTAATTCTGCTATCCCAACAACTTTCAAGAGATAAGAGGTTGCTGAAAAGATACTACTCAATGTTTCAGGGCTATTTTTGAAGTTGCTTTGAACAGAAAACTAATGAGAACCCTTTACTTAGTCTGATAACCATTCAGCCTGATTCATTCCATTATGGGTGGAGGTGGGAGAAGGCAAAGAAGCAAGATGTTGTAAAGCCTTCAACGTTTCTGTCAAAAGAGTGCACTAGAATCTAATGACCTGCTAACAAGTGGTATGGAACTATAGGAATAGGACATTGATTGTCCAAAATAGGATGCAGCTAGAAACAGTAGAAGCCCTTCTATTCTTTGCCAGAATTCTTTCATGTCCTGCTGATGACTTTCCTCACATATACCCAAACTCAAAGTTGGTAGCTCAATAGGCTGCTGGCAATGCAAGTCCAATTCTCCCATTAGGTTAATGTCATGTGGGAAAAGACCAGTTTTCTACCATTAACACCAAGCTACCAATTATGAAGAAGAAAATCTAAGTGAGACATAGTAAAATATAGTTAAAATATAACTTGACTTATTGACTATACTGCCAGATTCTCTCACCACCACAGAATACCAAAACATTCTTTGAGAGCTTAGGAAGGAGAATGCTTTTCTTCTACACCCCATCCAAAGTCTTTGCTCACTTCTAATTCAAGAAGAGAATTTCTCAGCTGTATCTGGCACCTCAAGACTTGGAGCTCAAGCAGCTTCCTACACAGCTCTGTTGTTTGTCCTTTGTTCTCTAAGAGGACCAATAGCATCAGGAAGGTGGTGTCTTGACTTGCAAGTGAATTGGATTTAAGTGAGGCAGGGCTGTGCAAAGTTACCAGCCTCAATCTCTCCTCCAGAGCCATCTGGGACTAGTGGCAAGTCACAGATCAGGACAATTGGAGATGGCCCTGGATGCAGTGGGAGACCTTGGCCTTTTTTAAAGGCCTTTTAAAGTCTTTCCCACATCTTAGTTTGTCTGAGGCAATACACATTCAGTGATTAAGGCTAGGTAAGAATGAGGCAAAAAATGGCCTCACAGAGCTCTGAAAATCACTTTGGAGACTAACTTTTCCAAAGCAGGTAACAGCTGTACTATCTGGGAAATATTTGTTGTTGTTCAGTGATTTCAGTCATGTCCAAATCTCCATGAACCAATTTGGGGTTTTCTTTGGCAGAGATACTGGAGTGTTTTGCCATTTCCTTCTTCAGTTCATTTTATAGATGAGGAACTAAGGCAAATAGAGTTAAGTGAATTGCCCAGGGTCACACAGCTAATAAGTGTCTGAGGGCCAGATTTGAACTCTGGGATATTAATTTTTCTGACTTCAGGCCCAGCACTCTATCCACTGTACTACCTAGCTGCCCATGAGGAATATTGAGTATGTCATAAAAGCATAATAGGAATTTATAGCTGAATGGAAACTTGGGGGTATATGAATGAACTGATAGAGTTAATGTACCTTTTATAAACAACTCACTAAATCTCAGTAAGTTAGCTATCCTTTTACTGAAGTCCTACTCCAAAGGCTGAAATGAGAAATTATTTGTAAAAAGCACTTAGCACAGTGCCTTGCACATAGCAGGCGTTTTACAAATACTTATTTCCTTCCCCTTCTTTTTGTAGCATGGAGGAGACCGAGGCTACTTCAGTGTTATCCCAGTGAAGTATAAACTCTGAGAAGTTCTTTTGAGCTAGAAAGAGTTGAGTGATGGACTAAGATCGTAGAGGACCATTATGGCAAATTAGATTACACCAAATGATGAAGATTTCATAGATTCATCTTTTTAGCATAAAGGAAGTTGGGAGCTTCAAGAGTGAAAACACCCACAACTTGAAGTGTTGAAGCAAGTTTCATTATTTTTGTTCAAAACTTTAAATTTATACATAACACAGCAGGCTTCTGGGTTCTACTCCCCCTTTTCTGAATGCTACAAACTCTGTTCTTTTTACTGGGTGAAAGCTGGGTAACATGTTTCTTTCCCCATTTGGTCCCTTCATTGTGATAGTTCTGTCAAATTGAAACATCAATAATGTGATATGTCCGACAAAGCAGGAAGTTAACATTGAAATGGGTATCATTCCAACTAGTTTAAGCTTGGTTTCACAGTAAAACATGACTTTTAAAAGAAAAGCCCTACCTTGTAGAATCCTTTGCAGTACTCAGAAGAATTGCCCTGTATAACTACAACTATATCATCAAATCTCACAACATTCCTGTGAGGTAGGCAAATACTTTTTTTCTTTTATTCTTTTTTTTAATGGATACTTAACTGTGGGCTAGGTGAATTATAAAGCAGCCTAGTTAAAATTTCATAACCACAATATGCCTAAGCTAACTTGAGTTTTAAATAACCGTGCATAGTCAATACTGAACTCTATATACTAAGTAATAGAGTTGAGTCAAAAGTCTGGATACAAGAAAGAAACTCAGTAGAGAAACTTAAGGGGACACAGACACACCAATACAGACATACAAAATGGTCATCTATTTACCCACTTAATTCAGTTTAATGTTGACAGCCTAAGAGTCAGGAAGGCAGGGGAGGGGAATAGGGACTGAAAAAATACAGGGTATATAATCCTCAAATAAACACTGAACAAAATTACCAAATAATGTATTAAGCACTGGCCTTGAAGTTAGGAAGATGCAGGTTTAAAGCCCATCTCTGGCACTGCATGACCTCATCTCTCAGTGTTCTAGACAATTCTTTTAAGAATAAATTGCAGAAGAAGTGCCGCCTTGCATTGGTGGAGGGAGTTTCCTCTCTTGGGTGATCCCTATATCAATGAAATCATCCTTTTCTGAGAATTACATGAAAAATATAAGAGTAATGTTTATAAAACACATAATAATGATTCTTTCCTCACAGATAAAATGTTGGAATTCTTTAATGTGAAGAATTTTGAGAATTTTGCACTGTAACCCATTCATTTGTACTATAAAACATTAAATAAAACATGTATTTGCATTTTAATTTTTCATTAATTTAATTGGCTTCATTGGATTTGTTATTAAAAGCATTTGTAGGGAGCAGCTAGGTGGTACAATGGATAGAGCAATGGCCCTGAAGTCAGGAGGAATTGAGTTCAAATCCAGCCTCAGACAATTACTAGCTTTGTGATCTTGGGCAAGTCACCTGGCCCCAAATGCCTCCCTGCCTCCACAATGCATTTGTATTGCTAAATAAGGCGGTAAACATTACAGGAAATAAAGAAGGATAATATATAAAAGAGGAAAATCATTGATTAGCATTCTATAGAAAATTACTGACCAAAATGAAAGAAACTAATATAAACAATACTGCATTTTATATAGATGTAATAAATATTCATTAAAGTAATGGCTATAAAAGCAGGTATAGTAAAAAGAATGAGTTTGAGTATGAATTTTATAAAGTCTTTATTTCTTATTTATTTTTTATTTCTACTATACTAATGAAGAAGAAATGGTGGTGTCTGAGAGCTACTCTCTAAACTTGGGACAGATTCTCTTTGATAATGACTTCTACTCCTAATTTGACCAAATGAGGTCAGCTTCCCAGTTTCTTCTGGCTCACTCTGGCAGATTTCAAAGAATTCAGAGAAAATATAGATAGGATCCTATGGCCTAAAATCTATGAAGAAAATAGGCCCAAATAGAAGAAAAAGATCAAAATTCAAAGAAAACAATGTAGATAACCAACCAATGTGGTTGACCAATTTAGATCTTTAAATAACATAGAAAGAAGACCAAGTCAAGGGCAGGTACCTGAGGATAATTTTTTTAGTAGTAACAATAATGTTAGGAACTTTGAAAGTCAGAATGATCTTAAACTAGTGATGAATGTGAAGGCGAAAAAAGTATTTTAAAAGCTATTCTGGGTCCAAGAGAGCAAAAAAAGGAGTAGGTTCTTGCTTTGAATGGATAAAATGATGATAGATGACAAAAGTAAAGCATAACTACTCAATTCTTATTTTGATTTTCTTTTCTCTACCAAAAAGTATATTTGTCAGACTGAAGAGATGAAAAAACCTGGTTAGTAGAAAACTGAGAAGCCAGATAAATAAGGTGGTAGTAATATAGAATCCTAGCTGCCCTCAATAAATTAAAATTATCAGGCAGATGTTTTAGTGTACAAAAATGTGTGGATGGATATAGTTACTGAGTATGGGGGTAGCCAAGTGGTACAGTGAATACAGTGCTGGGAAGACCCATCTTCCTGAGTTCAAATGTGGCCTCAGATACTTCCTAGCTGTGTGATACTTGGCAAGTCATTTAACCCTGTTGGCCTCAATTTTCTCATCTGTAAAATGAGGTAGAGGAAGAAATGGCAAACCACTCCAATATCAGTGCCAAGAAAACCCCAAATGGGGTCATGAAGAGTCAGATGTGACTGAAAAACAATCAAATCCACAAACATTGAGAGATCATGGAAAGTAGAAGAATTGGAGAAAAAACAAATGTCCTGATTTTTAAGAAGGGGAAGATGGATCCTTCAATTCCTGGCAATATTCTAAAACTTACTATTAGAATAATTGTGTGACTACTGTAATTATGAAGCACTGTTGTGAGTTCATCAACAATAGGTAATGCCTGATGAGTCTCAATTTCCTTAATAGGTTATTTATTAAAGTGGTAAATCAAGGAAATGCCATAGATATAGGATATATCATCTCATCAAGTCATTTGACAGTCTCTCATTCTATCATTGCAGACAAGATGGAGTAACATGGGCAGGATGATAATCTGGTTAGGTGGAGTTTCAAATGTTTGAATGGTTGGACCATAAAAGTTGTTTATAAAGGACTGATGTCAACCTTGAAACTTATCTCCATGGAAACCTCCCAGGAATTTGTCCTTGGTACCATGTGGTTCAGTGAAGAAATAGATTATAGGCTTATCAAATTGGGGACATGAATCTAAGAGGGCTAGATAATAAATTGAATAGTAAGATTTCAAAAAAGAGTTGAAAGTCTAGGATGATAGGTCAATTATATTCAGATGGAACTTAATAGGGATAAATGTAAAGTCTGGTACTTGGCTTCAAAAAATCCACTATGCAAGGAGGGGATGAGGAAGCATGTAACAACAAGTGATTCATGTGACAAAAGACTGAGGTTTTTTAGTGGACTATAAATTCAGCATAAATTAAGTATATTATAGGTCATTCATAAAATTCAATGTGATCTTAGGCTGCATTAACAGAAACATAGTGCTTAGAATTACAGAGTTAATAATATGGCTTGTATTCTATTCTAGTTAGATTACTTCTGCTGCATTGCATTCAGTTCTGGGCACATTTTGTACCTTTGTAAACACAGCTTTCATCTTAGTTCAGGTCTCCACCTCTCTCCTATACTATTGCAATGATTTCCTAATCCCTACTCTAGTCAATTCTATACAAAGCTGCCAAAGTGATTTTCCTTAAGCACAGATCTGACCATGTCACTCCCATACTCCTTAAACTATAGTGGCTCCCTATTATGACCTTTGGATAAAATATAGACTCCTCTGTTACTGGAACCAACCTATCTTTCTAGACTCTTTATACATCACTCCCTTTCCATACTCCATTGTCCAACCAAACTGGCTTTCTCCATCTTCCATGTATGGAATCCCCATATTCTGACTCCATGTCTTTGCAATGGCTATTTTCCAGGCCTGGAACACACTTCTGCCTCATTTCCACCTCAGGGAATTCCTCTACTTTTTCAATGCATAATTCAAGCACCACCTTCCACATGAAGCCTCTTATGGTCTCCCAATTATTAATGCCTTTCATCACTGAGTACCAAGCACTTACTTTGTCTTTTTTTTCTGCATAAACCTATAAATGCAAATGTTATTTTCCTCGATGAAATGTTTCATTTTTTGTCCTTGTATTTATGCCTCCTAGAACAGTATTTGGCATTCAGTAGGAGTTTAATAAGTGCTTGATGATTGATCTTTCTTACTATATTGTTGGGCATTAATTTATACTACAGTTACATATAGCTATATATAATATTCCCACTCTACATTGTAAACTCTGTGGTGGAGATCATTTAAACTAAACTTTCTATTTCCCCCACCACTTAACACACCTAATTTGTCTGTTGAATTTGGTTAAATTGATATTTATCTTAAACCAAACATTCATTTGTCCTTATAGTAAGCATATATTTCTTCAATAAAATACATAAAATATTAGTTTATACAAAAACTCTCCTCTTTATAATACTTTACTGAATAGAGTAAGTAGATTGAGGGCTGGGGACTGGACTTGGGATTTCACTACTATGAAAGAAAGCTCCAGGCAGGAAACTTTCTTTCTCAAGGCAAGTCAGCACCTTCTCTGCCATTTATAATCTTAGAGAAGGGCTTTGAGCACTGTTACTGTCAATGATTTGCCCTGGGTCCCACATATGTTCCACATGTATTTCTGAAGACAGCTCTCTACCAAGTATCTCAAACTATCTCTGAAGATATAAAAAATTTTTTTAAAGAATTAAGAAAAATGCAAATAATTATTTTAGGAGGGTAAATAGATTTAGAATAGCAATGAGTTCCTTGAATATAGAATAGAAATTTTATGTAAATTATTATATAATTTCCATGTTAACTTTTTAAAATAAAGATACAAACCTCTAGTTCATTAAGAGACAAAAAACACTTCTTTCTGTGTGCTTAAAATTACTACTTGTGTCTTAGTCTACCTAGAAAATCTCTAATTATAACAGATACAGTAGAAAACTGCAGTATATTATATATGACATATAATATATGTGTATCTATTTATGTGTGCATATATGTGTATGTGAATATGCATGTGTATACACATATATACATATTTAGCCATATGAAAATTATAGCAAACAAAATAATTTTTAAAAATGTCTTAGGAAATCACACTATCAGTAAATTTTAGCAAGATAAAATTGTGCTCACATGTGTGAATTTATGTGTATGTGAAACTCAGTGCTCTGAGCAACTGTGTCTTCCCTTAACTGACTAGGTGACCTTGGGCAAGTGAATCAAACTTTCTGGATCTCAATTTAATGATCTGGAAAATGAAAGGTTTGGATCAGTTTACCTCTAAGGTCTATTCTAGTTCTAAATTTCTATAAATTTATAAGAGAAGTAGTAGTGACTCCTCTCTCCCTCCCATTATCAAATGAGATAATATTTGTAAAATGGTTAAAACAGTGCCTGGCATTGTCAATACAGTTTTGTCTACAATATGCAAGGCACTGTACTAGGTGTTTGAGGAAGACAGTGTTTGTATCTGTTGTTTAGTCATTTTTCAGTCATATCCGACTCTTTGTTACCCCATTTGGGGTTTTCTTGGCAAAGATACTGTTATGGTTTGCCATTTCCCTCTCCAGCTCATTATACAGATGAGGAATCTGAGGCAAACAGGGTTAAGTGACTTGCCCAGAGTTACACAGCTAATAAGCATCTGAGGCCAGATTTGAACTCAGGAAGATGAATCTTCCTGACTCTAGGCCCAGAACTCTAACCACTGTTCAACTTGGCTTCCCGTATTTTACTGGATAGTAAGTTTATATTCAAGAGTAAAATAGAGATATCATTTGAGAAGATGACATTTGAATTCAGATCTTCCTGACCCCATGCCTGGCACTCTATCCACTGTGCCACCTAGCTGCCTCAAGCCCACTAAGCTTTCTCTAGCCATCACAAATGTGTGTTTCTTCCTTCTCCCCACCCACAGGCAAAACAGCCAAAAGGTTGGGAAAAGTAATCACAGTAAGAGGGCTACTGACTATTGACAATGTAACCGTCACAGTATCGTTAGAATTCCACTTCTCCCACTCACTTCGTAATCATTTACAATCTGGTTCCCAATCTCACCAGCTAACTGAAACTGCCTTCCATCTTCTCCAGTGCTCTCTTCCTTGTTAAATCCCACTGCCTCACTTGTCTTGAATTTTCTGCCACATTTGACATCATTGTCTAACCTCTCCTCTGGGACATTCTCTCTCTGCCTTCGGTTACGTGGCAGCAATGTCTCTTGATTCTGCCTCTGCAGGCTCAATTTCTCCTTCTAAGTGTCCTCTGTTGAATCATCATCCATGTCTCATACCTAAATATGTACAGTCCTTGGCCCTCTACTTTCTATGCTCTCTTGGTAATCTCATCAACTCCCACAGATTAAGGCATCATCCCTATGCAGGTAACTCTTAGATCTATATACTCAATCTTAATCTCTCTTTAAACTTCCAGTCTAACATCATCAACTACATCTGCAAATGTATCTTTTTCTGGTTTTGCCAGAAAGCCATAGATTGCATCTATAAAGTCCTTAGCCTAGTGCTTAGTATGTAATAGGTGCATAAATGCATGTTTCCTTCCTTCCTTTAAATAGGCAACTCAAATTCAACATGTCCAAAATGAAACTCATTCTCTTCCTCTTCATACCCTTCCAAAGTTTTCTTTTTCTGCTGCAGATACCCACCGACTTTCCAGGTCTCAGGTTCATAACCTCAGAATCATCCTTGATATAGTCAGTCAGCAAGCATTTTCTTTATGCTAGGCATTGTGCTAAGTGCCAGGGTTATAAAGAGAGGCACAAACAAAGTCCCTACCCTCCAAGAACGGGGGAGATATTTATACAGGGGAGATAACATGTGAGAGAGAATGCAACGGAGGTGAGAGAAAGACTAGGAAAGACCTCATATTGAAGGTGGAATGTAACAGAGGATTTTATATTTTATTCTAGAAGCATTGAGGAACAATTGGATTTATTTAAGGTGGTGGGGGTGGGGTGTTGGAGGAGACAAGATCAGATTTTCATTTTTAAAAGACCGTAACAGTAGTTGAGTGGAGGATGGAGAGAACCAAATGGAGACCAACCAAAAATTGTTGTAATAGTCCAGGTAAGAAGCTAAGAGGGTCTGCATCAGGGTGGTGGCTATGTGAATCAAGAGATGGAGACATATACTGGAGATACTGCAAATGTATAAATGACAAGGCTTGGTAACATCAGAAATGTGGGGTTTGTGTGAGTAAGGAGTCAAGGAGGAGACCAAAGTTGCAAGCCTGGGATGTCCTTAAGAATAATAGGGAATCTGAGAAGAGCAGAAAGTCTTAAGGGAAAGATAATGACTTCTGTTTTGGACATATCGGGTCTGAGATATCTACAGGATCTCTAGTTCAAGATGCCCAAGAGGCTTTTGGTGAGGGAAGACTCTAACACTGGAGAAAGTTTAGGGATACACACACCTACACACATACACATACATACACACATGAATATATATATATATATATATATACACATATATATATACACACACACATACATACATAGTTTTGAGAATAATTTTCCTAGAGATGATATCTGAACCCACGGAAGTTGATGAGCTCACCAAGCAAGATGGTATATTGGGAGAAGAGTACCTAAGGACAGAGCCTTGGGGGCCACTTAGGGTTAATGGGAATGATATGGATAAAGATCTAGCAAAGAAGAGTAAAAGAAGCCCTTTAACTGACCTGACTCTTTCTCTCAGCAATATTATAAATATAAAATATATTTTGCAATTATAAAGCATATTGATCCCTGAGAAAGGTTTTGAATTAAAACAGAAGGCATTACAATTACCATATTTACAGACATAGCTTGATATATCAATATAAGATTTTTCCTCTATCATGTTGGTCAGCTTCCTTCAGAAGCAAAATTAGTACTTAAAAAAAAAGATTTCTTATCATACAGAAATGGAAGAGCTGCCCTAACAGTAATAGCCACCATTAGCCACTTATAAATTTACACTGCAAAAACTACAGGTCGTTCTGAGTGCCTACCAAAAGAGTGTATCCCACTTAATATATGAACATATAAATAAATATGAACATACATAAATATATGCATATAACATATATTTTTTCTAGCAGATTCAAAGATGAATTCATAGCTTTAGTTTTAAGAACTATGTATGAATCATTTTGTGCAATAATCTTCCTACAAATGAGATATTTTGTAAAAGCACACACATACACCTTAATGATCTATTTAAATTGGAATGAAAATAAATATTTAAATATTAATACATGATATTAATATTTTGGGTTCATTCTTTTTAATGAAAGAATCTTAATTTTAGAAAAAGGTTGATTCACTTTGCTATTCTAGCATAATTTGATGAGAAAATAACTACTTTGGAAATCTAAAGAATGGGCATTGTGCCCCAGTTTTGCCACATTCCTGGAGTAAATATAGAAAGAAATCACTTGGACACTGAGCCTCAACTTCCCCATTGTAAAATGTGAAGTCTATACTATTACTCTACCTCAAAGAGATAAAAATCCAGTAAAATAACATAGTTAAAGTACTATACATGGCAGTAATTTGTAAAGTATTTTTATCCGTGGGCCAAAAATCGTATAATTCATGATTTCACACATGATGACTATCTCTTTATGTTATTTTATTTTCTTTAGTTAGTATTTCGGATGGTGTTTAAATGATTCATTTATTCTAAATCAAATTATTCTCTGTAAAATTTTGGCGGCTTCATTCCACATCTTAATAAGGTATAAATAACAAAAAACAACATAGTATAGTTTTATATCACTTATATAAACTGTGTAACACTCTTAAAATAAAATTGTGCCATAGAAAGTTAGAGATAGAGGGAAAATGACACATTTAAAGAATTAATGTAAGAAATCTCCCCCAAACCCCAAAGCATGTTTCCTTTTCTTATATCATATATAATAAATCTTACTGGCCAGTCCTTTAGGCATATGATTTTCAGCATCTTTTCAGCTAATCCTAATTGTATCCTAAACCATTGTCACCATTGCTTTTTCTCCCTCTTAAATCCCAATAAATTTCAACCCTTCCTAACTCTTTTTACAGATAAAGCTAGAGTCTGGGCCTTACTCATATCTCATCTGGCTCTTTATTTAAAGGAACATTTCCTCAAGTGACAATACAGATGGTGGCTAGGGAGATAGAGAAAGCATTAAATGAAGGGAAAAGTGTTCACTAGACAAACTTAATGCCTCTACACCTTTAGCTTCAGATATTTAATGTGTAACCTGTTGCCAGAGGTTAGCACAAATATGGGATAGTCCATATTTTCCATGATGGAAAATATTCATTAAACGCCTTTAAAATATATATGTTAATTAATAGGAAAGGAGTAAGAACAAATGATATATACAGAGTGTCCTAAAAGTCTTAGTGCCATTTTAAGCTTGGCTTTTAAAGTTTAAAACACATGATTTTGTATGTATATGTATTTCTATATAATATAATATGTCATATAAGATAGATGTGTATATGAATGTATGTGTATATGTATATATGTGTGTGTGTATATATGTATATATATTAGTACAAATGGCTTTCATAAGCCATATTATTAAATTATATCATATATATCATATATATATATCATATGTATATCATATTATACATACATTATAGCTTTCCTGTAATACATGGGCAGATGAGAGATGAGTAAGCCATAGAGGGTGAGAAGTGTCATCTGATACACTGCACTCCCCTCTTACTATGGACATTGTAGTCTCTGTCATGGCTGTGATAGAGATCAATGGTGGAAGTGAAACAGGGGACAAAGAATTCTTTTTGGTACCAGAAAGAAATTTGTCTCCATGGGTAGAATGGCAATCAACATGAATGCAAGAGGTGGATAGGGAGATGTTCATTTTGGGTGTGCTCAGGGTGGAAGAATGGGTCCCAAAGTCCAATTTCTAAATAAATGGCTCGGGACAAGAATTATAGACTTTGTAGATTACAAGAACTGGCACGGAGGTCCCAGGACCCAAGGTCATATTTGGTGATAAATGTAAACCCAGTTTACTCATACACACAGAGACTTCTGTTTGTTGTCAAAGTAAATGAAATGGAGGAAACTGGACATGTTAAAAGTCAGCTGAAATTTTACTATGGAGGAAGTTAGGCGGTATTTCTCACCTTTTCCATACTCTTGCCTCTCTCATATACGCTAGCAATCTAAAATACCTTTTATCCCATCTACAGGTGTTCTTGTCTTAGACTGTCCTCTAAGAGTTAAAACCTCCTACTTTGGTCCCCCAAACAAATCCTTCCTTCAAGTGTCCCATGTTCCAATATCAATTTTTGCTTCTTCCTCAACTCAAAATTCTTTAAAATTCCCATTCCCTTAGTGTAGTGCAGCTAAGTATTTGCAAAACAATTTAATTACATGAATCTGCAGTGATGTGCGAATGACTAATAGCCAGTTCAACCTTTCAAGGGGCCTGTTAACCCAAAATGAATTGTTAGTTGGTAGAGTTTCAGGTAGGGCCACCTGGGAGAAAAAAGTTGGGGGAAAAGTTTCTCCTAAAGCAGGGTTTTTAACCTTTTTGTGTCATGGACTTCTTTGGCAGTCTATGGATCACTTTTCAGAATAATTTTTAAATGCATAAAATACACAGGACTAAAATTTTATTGGAATAGTTATTAAAATATTTTAAAAACCTAATTTGTGATATATTTCACAAATCTCTTTGAAGTCTATGTACTCCAGATAGGTAACACATGCCATAAAGGATAGCACGAAGGCTATTTCACCTGTATATAAGGCTATTTCAATAATAATAAACATGGTGCAGGGAAACATAGTAAAGTGGTACAGCAAAGATAAGTTCTGGAAACTGCCGCCAGAGTTGGGTTAGACAAAGTATTTAATCAAAGTCCATGTTACCGTAAGTGCTACTATATGCTTGCCAAAACAGCACTTTTTTATGGTCATAGTAGTGGCATGTAATGAACATTTAGATCTGGAGAATTTATGGTATATCTTAGCTATGGAATCCTAGCCTTCCCTGGGAGATTTCTATTGGATAGCCATGGCTCCTGACTTTTTGGGAGAGGTAATCAGGAGCTCAAACAACACTTCTGTACTTCTTGGGAGACAATTTGGAGGGAAAGCTCCCGGATAGTATTCTACTCAATCTGCTCTACCTATACAAATGTTCTTGGCAACAGATATGGGAAGCAGAGAAAGACAGCTGAAGCCACTTATCAGAGATAAGCTTTGGAGACTCTGCCACCTGGGTTGGAAAAAATTACTTAAGCAAGATCTTCAATTAGTATTCCAGAGAGGATACAGAGTTATATTAAAGACGGGATCTAAGTGGTTATAATACATACTTCAGATTCAGCCTAGTCTGACATATTTTATATTCCACAGTAGAGATTCAACCTCCTATTCCTAGGAAAGGGATCTCCCTTGTAACTATAACATGAAAGTGGCCAGAACTGTGTGAGAAAAGAATGAAGGGAACATTCGTGTTCCAAAGCTGGTCTTTCATGTAGGGACACAATTTGAGAGATGCATACATCCTTTTCTCAATATTTTCCCTTACCTGTAAGAGAAGTCAGACAGGACTCTAATTCCACCTTTTCCATAAAGGCTAAAGTCTGAGGCCACCTCACCTTCAGCAGACAACAGAACAGTGGGAGATTCTGACCTGCCTTAAGCCAAGAACCATCTGGGGCCCCAGCATCTGCTTTGCCTTGACTATCATTCCATAGTTACAGCCACACCTTTCAAATGTGGACGGAGCCATAACTGGAGATATTTTTCATCAGACGAAAGCAATTTGTGAGGGGTGTAACAATACAGAGGACAGTCTGCTTATATGTGCTGTCCCATTTGGAGAGACCAATCCCATGTCAGTAAGTCAGTGGAGGAAAAGGAGGGAAGAGAAATGGAGAAAAGCATAAGGTGAGTTGTGGTCTGGTGGCAATTGCCTCAGAGACAAAGCTGAGGGCCCTATGAGTGCACCCACTAGAGAAGTTGGTTTAGGAATCTGGATATCTAACCCTCAAAAATGTTGACCTTGCCTATTTGTGTCCTGGTTCTGTCACGTTTATTTTCCAGCAATTAGTTTATGCACCTGAGAACCTTGGACTGCTCCTATTCAGCAAGATACAGAAAAAGGTCTCTGACAACACACTGTTATCCCAGGATTAGACTGTTGCCTTCATTTGAGTTACTGGTGCAATTTCTTTGTTTTATCTGACTCTTGTTTTCTGATCTTCAAATGCCTCACTCACATATGCTTTATTGCCCCCTTTCTTCTGGCTTTGACCCACTGTTTTCCAGCCTTAGTTTGCTGCTGGCAACTGATAACCTCAACGTTCCTCACCTGGGCATTGATCTTCTACTTTCTGCTTTGATTCTCACCCCCAACAGTCAGAGAGTCTTAAAACCTAGTTAGTTAGTTTTAGATCCAGACTTCAAACCCAGTCCTCTTCTAGTCCCTTAAATGCAGAAGGGTCAGGGAAAGAAGGAGGGTTTTGTAGGTCACTTTGTTAGTACTTGAAGGAGAAGAGAAAAATTGAAAAAGAAATTATTTTCACTGATTTTATATGGGGCTTGTTTTGAGATTTCCTAGAACTTGCTGGTATAGCAAAAAAGTTATAAAAAAGCAACTGAATTCAAGATTAGCAATTATTTTTTCACTCTTTAACAAAGAGCCTTTGACAAAAGCCTAAAGAATTATGATGCTGATGATACCATTTTAAATCAATTCAAATTATGACCCTTAACAATGCAACGATGCTAAGGCCCTTAACAGTTCATTATGAGTTTTAATGGTGATAGGGCACATGCACAGACCCCATCAGTTTGCTAACATGGTGTCATACATATGAAGGACATTAAGGAGCTACTTCCTGGAGAATTTTGGAGGTTGGAATATGTGTGGACAGTCTCTGTCAGCTTACCACATGGTTGAGAGGATGAGATGAGAAAACAGAATGTTCAGCTTTTTCAAAACAACTCAGGTAAGTACTGGCCATGGCTTTTGCTGTATTTGTATCTGAGACAGCAAGGTGACTCTTTCATTAATGATTTCTTGGAAATGAACCAAGCTGTAAGGTGGAAGAGTCATAGAGCTGTCCTAGGTGATATATACCCCACCAAATATGAATCTGGGTCTTTGGTCTTTTTGTTTCTTCTTTTCTGTTCTAGATGCAAAGAGAGTGGAATTAACAACCATAGGTTAGAAGCATGAGCCACAAGAACTCAGGAAGCCAGGCCAGGTTTGCAGCCAGCCCAGCATTGTGCTCTACAGAGCAAAGGTCAGGGACTCAAGCCTAGCGGAAGCCAGAAGCAATCCTGGCTTTGGCCCTGAACTTGGAGGGAATTGAGTGAAACTGCATGCCAAGTCCCCTTCCAGACACTGTAGTGAAGTAGGCGGATCACATCCTGAGGTTTGGGGAGAAACAGTTGTACATTTATTCTTGTTATATCTTTGAAGTACATATTCCTTTGTAAAAATCAATAAACGATAAGTGCAACTGGGGTAGTAGTTACTAAGCCCCCTTAAACAAGGAAATCACAGCTGGTGGAAGTTCAAGTTAATGGTAAAGAAATGGACTCTTCAAACCCTCAGGGTACCTGAGAACCCAGAGGGGAAGATGTAACAGACCAATTCTGGAAAAGTGGAGCAAGGGCAAATCATTATAGATTTATTATAGGAAATAAACTCTTTTGAATTTGATCAACACTCTTTCAATGTTAGAGGGAATCATGTACAGATGGACATTTCATATTAACAACCTTGTACAGGGTGGTAACGTTCAATATGAAACAAAACTGGTTAAGAATAACTCAACTATTGAGGTTGTTGAACAGAAAAGAACCACAAAATACTAATAAAAAACATACTGATGAAAGAGAATGATCCCTAACCTCTGGAAGAGACATGCTGGGAAGTTTCTACGATTCTACAGCAAATCTCCAGGGTTCTTTCCTAGCTTTAAAATGATTTTTTTGTCTCTTACCTTTGATTTCCTATCACGTAAATATGCCTATCTGATGTAATGCAATAATTTTCCTTTGCTAGAGAAAGACATTTACTTTAAAAAAAAAATAGGAGTGTGACAATGTAACCTAGGGAGCACTGGGATAGATTAGAATAAAAGTCAGAAATGTTTTTATAGTGTTTGTCTTACACATCTTGTTATAAGCTATAAGAAAGAGAAGTAGATACATACCAGGGACATTCCTTTTACCCTCTTAATGCCCAGATACACAGTGTTAGTGATCCCCAAGAAGATATAACGATGGGAAGGAAACAATGAGAGTCATGTTATGGAGTAGAGAAGGGTTTATGTATTCATAAGTACCACTCCCATAATTAGTTCCTCACTCCTTCATCACTGAATTTTTTTCTATTCTTTATCTTCTGTAATGTAATCTGGAGAGAGAAATAACCTCTCTTAACAGTATCTGTGTCAGAACCAATAAACCAATAGGCATTTATTAAGCATGTAATATATGCCAAGCACTAAGTTAGTCTCTTTAGATACCAAGATAAAAATAAAACAATCCCTGTCCTCAAGGAGCTTATATTCCATCAGGGAAACAACATGTCCACATATCAGTATATACAAACTATGTAATGTAAATAATATACATAAACTAAGCAAATGCAAGGACATTTTTAGGAAGAAGGCGCTAGCAGCTAGAGGGGGAACAGTCTGGAAAGGCTTCACATAGGAGGTGACATCTGAGTGAAGCTTTGAAGGAAACTTCAGATTCTTAGAGGGCAAAGAGAGACGGTGTTCCAGATATGGAGGAAAGCCTATCCAAAAGCACAGAAATGGGAGATGGAAAGTTGTGTGTGTGAGGAGAAGTAAAAAGACTGACCCAACTGGACCAGAGTGTTCAAGAAGGAGAGTGATAAAGAGTAAGCATGGAAAGTGAGTTGGAGCCAGATTGTGAAGAACTTTAAATGTCAAACAGATAATTTTGCATTTGTTTTTAGAGGTAATAGGAGCCCAAAGAAGTTTTTTGAGCAGGGAAGGACCATGGTCATACCTGTGGGTTGAGAATATTGCTTTGGAAATAAAATATTTATAAATATTGTCATAATATAAAGTATCTACTCATATATAAAACTAAATGTCTAAGACCACAATTAATTTTTTTTCTACCTCTCTTCTATTTAAGCTTCTTTCCAGCTTATTTCAACCCATTTATCTACTTTCCTTCCTTTCTGTCCTGGTTCATTTTATATTACATCCCTCCTTAAATAGTTGGGGGGAGGGGAAGGAAAATCTACGTAGATAGAATGTTAAATTGTTATATGAAAGGTTTATATATGTAACAATATTAAATAGGAATAATATAATTGTAAACTTTGTGAGCTAATACTCTTGTAATCTATCAAATACAGTATCTTATACATAGATGTTCCAAGCACGTTTGTTAATGCTTTTAAAGAAAGTTTTATAATTTTATCATAACAGGTCACACACTATGTCAAACTCATTTTCCTGAGATTATCAATACTTACTTGAGTTTTGGTTACAGAATCCTACAGCAAGAAAGGAACCTTGGAAATCATCTAAACCAATTCCAGATAAATTTACTACCAAGGAAACAAAAGACAGGGATAAATTATTTTCCCAAGCTAACATGGTGTCAGGGGCCCAGAGCTTCTGACTCCTAGTCCAGGGTACTTGGTACCCTTACCTTCTGGTTTTGAAATGTCTAGACAGCAATTATCCACAAATTATATTAACAATAATATATGGCAGGGTTAAGGATCAAAACTTTTGTTTGCAGACAATATTTTCAAGAAAATCACATCAGTGAATAAGTGGACATCATTTGAACAGCTGGGTCCATTAGAGACTTAATGTAGTAATTTACCTTTTTGTAGCAGCAGCTCTTTCAGTTATATAAAAAGTGCTTTTTGTTCTTTGGACTAATTCATTTAAGTTGAAAATCTTTTGGGAACTAAAAACTATGAAGCTTTTTATTTCTTATCTAACGTATGGATAAATATGAAGAATGTAAAGATTAAGTTATTTGCAATTTGCACAGTCCAATGTTTTACATTTCTCAGGCTGATTTACCTAAAAGTCTACTTAATTTTTTAAAATCTTTTAAAAAATCCAAACTTTATCTAAAATATTTATTTTTAAAGTATTTCTCAAAGATAATTGTATAGATTTTGTTTATTAACAAAATGCTAATAATGATGATGAAAAACATATAGTAAAGATGGTAAGTATAATTTCAGTGATAAAGGGAACTTCTATAGAAATTCACATAGTCAATGCAGGTCAGAATGCTTTTTTCAGTTGATAATGCTAGAGAGCTACCTGAAGCATAGAGAAGCTCAGGACGACCCACCAGTACATGAGAGACATGAGACTTGAGCACAGTTCATCCTCTATCCATTCTGCCATTATGCCTTCTATGTATAAATCACATCTCATTCAAATCAATTTAGAAATTGTGATGAATAGGTATTTAAGTCTCTAATATCAAAAATGAACTTTTAGAGAAAATTTAGATGGAACCTTCTCGACTAATGCTTTTCTGATGAGTATGATTATGATTGTTGCTTGATATTAATGCCTGATGAATTTTTCTCAAATCCAAAATGTGTTAAAATTTCATATTAGTGTTTTTATTTACTGTCCAATTTACAAATACAAATATGAGAAATGTTAAAATGTTTAATTCTTCAGCTATTCATCACTTAGAATTCCAAAAATACCTACAACATCAAAAGAACTGCTAAGGGATGATTTCCTTTTGCTTTCCTAGTCTACTTAATTTTTCTTTAGTGTTTGTTTTAAGTATTTTTCAATAAAGTCATTGTCTATATCTGGATCATGCATTCTATGAAGTTGATGCCCAAATGAATCTATGTCTGTGAATAAAATGGCTTGTCATTCTCTTTTCCCATTTAATCATCAGTGATTGACGTTTGTTAGTGGGAAAAAGAGGGAAAAAAAGAACAAGTTCTGTCAATCAAGTATTCTTTGAGGTTTAGGCAGTGCTAAAGAGGAATCAATGCTACCTGATATGTTAGTCTGGCTGCCAGTCAGAGAGTAATCTCAAGGTCACCTCACTGCCAAGTTCCTAGAATGAATTTAAACAAATGTGCAATATTCATTTTCATATGCAGTTTTATTTTTAAAAAGTTTAAATTTGTTCAATTAATATACTTCTGGGGGAGTATCTGAGAGCTATTTCACTGCCACTGAATTAATTTATATACAATGTACAAAACAAGCATTCTACACATGCTAAATTAAATAAATTGGATTGAGAATGCAAACCAAATACTGTTTTACAAAGAACTGCTAATAAGAATTTTAAACAGTACAAAATATGTGTTAAAAGCATAATGCTAATATTTAATATCTTTTAACCTGGGCTTCATGTATGAAGATTTTGTTTTGTTTTGTTTTTTAGTGAATTGCTGCTTTGGTGTGACTCTGGATTGCTGGAAAGAATGATGACCCTATATATGAGGGGTGGAGTTGGTATAAGAGCTTTGGGAAGGATTTTCTTCATTTCTGTTTGTATTGTTCAAGGCTCTCTTTGGAACTAATTCTAGGCAAGAGTGAGACAAAAAAAAAAACTAAACCTCTGGATATGGCAAATATGTAAGACAAGCTGTGTCAGGTTATCTCTCCAGAGACATCAGGGAATTTTATCTTAGGTGAGACTAGGGTGTCTCTTGATTGAGCCCATCTAAAGAGTTGTGTATTTTCTACTATGTTCTAATGTGTAGAACTCTGATTTCTGTTTGTTATCTCCTTGGATAAATTTATAACTTGATTTTGGTGGGAAGGAGTCAAATTTGCACTTGAAGCTGTGGATACCTTCATCCTTTAAGAGGTAGTTTCTAAGAAAGTGTCTTGAGCTTCAAAGAAACTCATGTCCCTAGACCAGCAATATTTATTTAGAGTAGATAGATATACTGTATATGTGTATATATATATATATACATATATATTTGAAAAAATATATATATGTATGTGTGTGTGTATACATATAGGATACATAATTATTTAGGGCAGATACCTCTGTGTGTATTTACACATGCATATACATACATGTATGTGCACATACACACATATGTATATGAAGAGAAAGACAGAGTTCTCTGAGGAAGATAACAGACTCTACACACATGCACGCACACACACACACAAACACACACACACACACACAGCCTTATGGCTACTTCTCCTGCTTCCCTCCAAGCACAAATCAAAGTCTCTCTTGGAGAGGAGTAGGCAAGACTTCACAGATATCGATCCATGCCTCCCCATAAACCACATTTAGACAACCCATGTGGACATACACATATCTTACATGTACAAAACACAAATCTTACTTAGTTTTCCTTTTGAGTCATACTTTAAACTACTTGTTTTATGCAATATAAATGACAGTAGTTTTTAGATTTTAAGATAAGTTGAGTTTTAAAAATAATTATTGCTATTGATTTGTTTTAAATTCCTAAAGTTCACATGTTAAAAATATGAAAAAAAATGTAGTAAACAAGTGAAATTAGTTCTCAGGTTCCAAAGTACACTATACTTATAACTAGGACTCTAACCCTGCTAGCAATATTTTATACCTATGAATTAGATATTTGTTATCATAATAATAAAATAATAAATTGCTCTAAAAAGTAAATTCACAAATGTGTTAAATATAAAATAACATAAAAGAAATTCAAAGCCTTGAAGTAGCACAATAGAAGAAAACCTCTAAAAATAAGTTGTGCGACGTAAAAAAAAGCAAAGTGGTAGGGGAAAAAAGATAGCAATTCTCTACTTAGTCACAGACTGAAGATGATGCATGTTATTTAACATGCCCCTTTCAAGTACCTTAGCCCTCACTAAGCAAGGCTATCTCTTTTAAAGATGTGATACAATTTAGTGTGCATGTTAGTTCAGTGCTGGGACTCTCTTGAGCAAAGACTATCAATCATGTCTAACTGTGGAATTATTCATACAGTTCAGTATTCTAGACTACTATTCGTGAGGGAATCAACTGATGCTATCAAACTCATTTAATTTTCACTGGAGGCTGGATTTGAACTGTGCTCCCCTTAAGGAAGAGTGCTATTTATCAATTGAACCACCCAATTTCTTAGACTTCAGTGGAGTTTCTGAATATCATTTTTAAGGATTTTTGTATTAAAAGAAAGGACAAGATTAAATTTTGAAAATTTTTGTAATCAATGTAGCAACCAGAGATTCCTAACTTTGAATATTGAACTGCAATTGGGGAAAAATATGGATTTAAATAAGTTCAAATCAGTTCTGGCCTACAACAAAAGCTTGTCTTATAGTTTTCTATTATAGTAATTCTTTATTCTTATCTAATGGTAAAAGACTAGATCAAAGAAATTAAAGGATAAATGTTTGAAATAAAGATACAGCGCAAACCACAACTTTTCTAAAGATTAAGTCTATTCCTCTTTACTGTCTCACATAAATATAATGCCAACAAGTCAATATTCTTATAGTGTTCTCAGGTAAAGGCACATAGAACCACTATTGACCCCTTTATTTGGTTAAAATTTCCTCTTCTGTGCTTCCTCATAAAAGACACAAAGCATTTTTTCTTCTTGTGATTTATCAGCAGAAATATGGCAAACAGCAGTGAAACACTCTGTTCCTGAAACAATGTTTATGGGGAATGTTACACTGAACAGGAGCAGAGCTGAGATCTTCACTGTACCTCTTCCTACTTCCCTCCCCAGTTTCCTAACTCTCACTACCTATCCCCAAACTGATAAGAATAAAAAATGAAGCCAAAAGCAAAATATCTTAGTGTTTGTCAACTTCTAAAGTTACTTTCTAAAAAACAAAAACAAAAGCATATTGTGGTCTATTTCCAGAAGGATTGCTGCACTTGTCATATGAATCATCAAAGATACAGAATAAAAAGAAACAATGATTTTTAGATTTTTTTAAAAAATTTAATTAAATTTTTTTATTTCATTAAGTATTCTCCAATTACACGTAAAAATTTTACAATCATTTTTTAAAATTTGCTTCCTCTCTCTCTCCCCTCCCCCTACCTTGAGAAGGCAAGCAATTTGATTTTGATTATACATGTGAAGTCAAGCAAAACATATTGGCTATACTGCAAAAGAAAACACAAATAAAATAAAACAAAAATAAAGTTTAAAAAGTGTGCTTCAATTTGCACTCAGAGTTCAACAGTTCTCTCTCTAGAGGTGGATACCATTTTTCATCATGGGGTCATACAGCTAGTTAGTATCTGGTCAGATTTGAACTCAGGAAGATGAGTCTTCCCGACTCCAGGCCCCGCACTCTATCCACTACACCACCTAGCTGCTTCACAGCCCTTTGGGCAGTTTCTAAATTGTTCTCCAGAATGGTTGGATTAGTTCACAACTCCACCAACAGTGTCCCAATTTTTCCACATCCCCTCCAGCATTTGTCTTTTTCCTTTTCTGTCAAGTTAGCTAATCTGATAGGTGTAAGGTGGTATGTCAAAGTTGTTTTGATTTGCATTTCTCTAATCAGTAGTGATTTAGAGTATTTTTCATATAACTATTGATAGCATTGAATTCTTCTGAAAACTGCCTGTTCATATCCTTTGAACATTTATCAAGTGGGAATGGCTCTTATTTTTTATAAATTTGGCTTAGTTCCTTATATATTAGAGAAATGAGGTCTTTATCAGAGAAACTTGCTGCAAAAAATTTTCCCCAAGTTTTCTGTTTTCCTTTTAATTTTGGTTTAATTGGTTTTGTTTATGCAAAAGTTTTTTAACTTCATGTAGTCAAAATTATCTATTTTACTACCTATAATACTTTCTATCTCTTGTTTAGATATAAATGCTTTACTTATCTACAGATCTGACAGGTACCTTTTTTCCCATGCTCCCCTCATTTACTTATGATATCACCCTTTATGTCTAAATAATTTACCTATTTTGAATTGATCTTGGTATACAGTGTGAGATGTTGGTCTACACCTAGTTTTTGCCAAATTGCTTTCCTAGCAATTTTTCTAAAATGTAAGTTCTTACTCCCAAAACTTGGATCTTTGCATATATCAAACATGAGATTACCATGGTCATTAATCTATTCCACTGATTCATCAATCTATTTCTTATCCAGTACCAGATTGTTTTGATGATTACTACTTTGTAATATATAATCTGAAATCTGGAACTGTTAGGCTACCTTCCTCAACATTTTTTTTTCATTGATTCCCTTGATATTCTTGACATTTTGTTCTTCCGGATGAATTTTGTTACTAATTTTTCTAGCTCTGTAAAATAATTCTTTGGTAATATGATTGGTATGGCACTGGATAAGTAAATAGCATTTAGATAGAATTTTCACTTTTATTGTATTGGCTTGGCCTACCTATGAGCAATTAATATTTCTCCAATTGTTTAGATCTCTCTTTATTTGTGTGAAAGTGTTTTATAATTGTCTTTATATAATCCCTGGGTTTTTCTTGGCAGGTAGACTCCTAAGTATTTTATACTGTCAGCAGTCATTTTAAATGGAATTTCTCTATCTCTTCCTGCTGGGTTTTGTGGGTAGCATAAAGAATATGATGATTTATGTGGATTTATTTTATATCCCACAACTTTGCTGAAGTTGTTAATTGTTTCAACTAGTTTTTGAGTTGATTCTCTAGCATTCTCTAAGTATGATACCATATCATCTGCAAAGAGTGACAGTTTTGTTTCCTCATTGCCTATTTTTATTCCTTCAATTTCTTTTTCTTGTCTTATTGCTATAGCTACCATTTCTAATGCAATACTGAACAATAGTGGTGATAATGCATATCCTTGGTTCACTCCTGATCTTATTGGGAAGGCTTCTAGTTTATCCCTGTAACAGATAATGCTTACTCTTGGTTTTAGATAGATACTACTAACCATTTTGAGAAAGGCTCCATTGATTTCTATGGTTTCTAATATTCTATGCTTTCTCTTTCTTTGTTTAATTTTTTCAAATAGTTTTTATAGTATTAGGGTTAACTGTTCCTTAAATGTTTGTTAGATTCACTTATGAATCCATCTGGTCCTGAGAATTTTTTCTTAGAGAGTTCATTGATGGCTTTGTTCAATTTCTTTTTCTAAGACAGGGTTATTTAAGTATTCTATTTCCTCTTCTGTTAATCTGGGCAGTTTTTATTTTTGTAAATATTCATCCATATCACTTGCCTTGTCGATTTTACTGATGTATAATTGGGAAAAAATAATATATAAGGGTTGCTTTAATTTCATCTTCATTGGTGGTATATTCACCTTTTCCATTTTTGATACTAGCAACAGTTTACTTCTTTCTTTTTAATCAAATTTGCCAATGGTTATCTATTTTATTATTTTTTTTCATAAAACCAGTTCCTAGTTTTATTTGTTAGTTCAATTTTTATTACTTTCAATTCTACTAATCCCTCCTTTTATTTTCAAGATTTCCATTGTGGTGGTTAATTGGGGCTCTTTCACTTGTTCTTTTTCTAGCTTTTTTAGTTGTATGTCCAATGCATAGAATTGTTCGTTCTCTCTTTTACTGATATACACTTTTACAGATACAAATTTTCCCCTAAGTACTGCTTTGGCTGCATTCCACAAATTTTCAAATGTTGTCTCATTGTTATCATTTTTTTAATGAAATTGATTTTTTCTATGATTTCTTCTTTGACCCACTCATTCTTTAGGATTAGATTATTTAGTTTCCAATTAGTTTTAAATTTATGTTTTCATAGCCCATTATTAAATGTAATTTCTTATTGCATTGTGGTCTGAAAAGGGTGAATTTAATATTTCTACTTTTCTGCATTTGGTTGTGAGGTTTTTATGCCCTAATATATGTTCAATTTTTGTGAAGGTGCTGTGTACAGCTGAGAAAAAGGTATGTTCCTTTCTATTCTAATTCAGTTCTCTCTGGAGGTTTATCATATTTAACTTTTCTAAGATTCTATTCATTTCCTTAGCTTCTTTCTTGTTTATTTTGTGGTTAGATTTATCTGAGAGGGGAAAGGTGAGATCCTATACTAGTTTAGTTTTACTGTTTATTTCCTTCTGTAATTAATTTAACTTTTCCTTTAAGAATGTGGATGATTTCTCATTTGGTACATATGTGTTTAATATTGATACTAGTCCATTACTTATGATTCCTATTTGCAAAATATAGTTTCCCTCATTTTCCCTTTTAACTAGGTCTGTTTTTGCTTTTTCTTTGTTTGAGATCATGATTGCTACCCCTGCCTTTTTTACACCAGCCAAAAAATTACAGATTCTGTTCCATCCCCTTATTTTAGCTCTCTGTGTGTCTCTCTGTTTCAAGTGTGTTTCTTGTATATAGCATATTTTTGGATTTTGGTTTCTAATTCATTCTACAACTGCTTCTATTTTATGGGTGAGTTCAACTCATTCCTACTCACAGTTACAATTAATAACTATATATTTCTCTCCATTCTGTTTTCTTCAAAGAGGACCAAAATGATATCACTATCAATGTACAGTGGGATCAATGTATAGTGTGTCCTACACCCTCTTTCTATGTGGAATCTTTCTAACCACCTTAGAGTGATAAAGTTCTTAGGAAATACATGTATTATCTTCCCATATAACAAGGTAAATAGTTTAACCTTTCTGAGTCTCTTATGATTTTTCTTTTATGTTTTACCTTTTTATGCTTTTCCTGAAAGTCAAATTTTCTATTCAGCTAAGATCTTTTCATCAGGAATGCTTAAAAGTCTTCTATGTCATTAAACATCCATTTTTCTCCTTGAAGGATTATATTATTTTGCTTCGTTTTTTTTCACCTTCTGGAATATCATATTCCAAGCCCTTTGCTCCTTTTATGTGGTAGCTGCTAAATCTCATGTTATCCTAACAGTGGTTCCATGATATTTGAATTGTTTCTTTCTGGCTGTTTGCAGTATTTTCTCCTTGATATTATAGCATCTTGAATTTGACTATAATACACCTGGGAGTTTTTATTTTGGGATTTCTTTCAAGTGGTGATCAGTGAATTCTTTTCATTTCCATTTTACCTTCCAGTTTTAAAATATTAAGGCAATTTTTCTTGATAATTTCTTGAAATATGATGTCTACGCTCTTTTTTTGATCATGGCTTTTTCTAATGTGATATTTCACACTTTCTTCTATTTTTCATTCTTTTGACTTTGTTTTATTGTTTCTTGATGTCTCATGGACTCATTTGCCCACTTCTAATTTTTAAGGAATTGTTTTCTTAAGAGAAAAAGGAATCTGTTTTTCAATTAGGCTAATTCTATTTCTTAAGATGTTATTTTCTTCAGTATTGTTTTTTGTGCCTGTTTTACCAAGGTGTTGCTCCTCTCTGCCCTTGAAGTATGACTCAGAAGTGGGTAATAAGCAGTGGAATTGCCAAATAGCATCTGGTTCTGCATCCAATGCTAGCACAGGGGAACCCTGTAATCTTTTTCTGACCCAGTTCCCTACCGCCTCTGGCTTGAGAACTCCCAAAGCTGCTGCCACTTCTGTCACCACCACCTACTCCCACCACTGGTTTTTCATCCACATGGGCTCTGGTCAGCCTCTTCCTTTGTGTCACAGATCTCTTTTTCTGACCTCTTAAATTGTCATGGGCTGGAAGAATGTCTTACTCTGATCTTCTGTGGACTCTGCTAGTCCAGATTTTGATTTGAGGCATTATTTTAAAGTCATTTGGAGGTGGATATTGGGAGAACTTGGGTAAATGCTTTTCTACTTTTCCATCTTGGCTCTGTCCCTGAAGTCCCTCCACCAAAATTAGTAAAGAAATAAATATTATAGTCAACTGAAGTTTTAATATAGAATATTTATATAAAACCTCTTCCAAAATTAGATAATTATTAGAAATACTTATTCAAACCAAAAAAAAACTAATTCTAGTTTCCTGAAGAAAAATTTAGGAATGGTTCTTCCTAATATCACCTCCTTATAACACTTGACCTCTAGCTGAAAATGAATTTAATAGTATCAAAAAAGCAAAATTGCTGCATGCTTCAGAAACCAAAGATTAACTCTTTTCTATGAAACATGCAAATCCCATCGAAGAATTTGGGGATGGACAGCACTGAACTACATGCTGAAAACAAACAGAAATATGTGACTCCTAACTGACTGAAATAATGCCAATTACAAGGCTGCATAGAGCAGGGGTGGGGAACCTGCAGCCTCAAGGCCACATGTGGCCTTCTAAGTCTCTGGGTGTGGCCTTTTCATTGAGTCCAAGTTTTACTTTATTAAGGAGATTTGTTCTGTGAAGTTCAGATTCAATCAAAGGGTCAACCTTGAGGACCTAGAGTGCCACATGTGGACTTGAGGCCACGGGTTCCCCACCCTTGCCCTAGACACTTCAAGAGGGGAGAATTTCTGAATGTCCACTGGAAGCACTCGGCACTGTAAATATGCATGGGAAGCCTGCTACACAATGTCCCTTGACCTCTAATACTTGTAGCACTATAGATTGCTTAGAGTGACCTAACCTGGGTGAAATTGTTCTCTTTCTCTTGATTTGAGCTGAAATCTCATCTCATTCACAGGTTAGGAGCTCATTTACTCATGTATTATTTGGCATATTCTAATCTGTAGAACATATCTAATTTTTATTTGCTGCTTTGCTTGGAGAAATTGGTTTACTTGCTATTTGCTGTTTGTGATGGTCTTCACCGTAATCAGGTTTTGGTGGGAAGGGGTTAAGCTTATAAGTTATAAGCTTATAACTCCTGATCTGGGCTAGGTCTGACTAAGCCCCACAGTTCCTGGGTAGTTTATGTTTTATATTGGAATAAAGTGAGACACTCAGTTCCTCTCATGTATTTTAATTGACAAAAATAATAGAAATTGAATTCAGAGAGAACCCTAAGATAGTCATTTTAGGCAGTGGCATCTAAATACACATTTCCCTTGAATATTTATTAAGTCAAAAGGCTAATACATTTTAAATAGAGCAAATACTTCAAAATACAACATATAATTAATCTTCTACAGGAACTGCTGAGATAATTTCAGTGAGATTTAGCAAATGTTTTTATACAAGTGAATCTAACTTTAATCAAATTCAGTACATTTATGTGTGGATGTACCCAAAAGATAATTTAAGAAGTGAATATTCACTATTAAAAAGGACATTTTTGCTTTGCAAGATTCCTAACTCTTCTTATATTATTTAATTGACAAGAATTTGATTTACAATTTTTAGGGAACACATTTATTATCTAAAATGAAGTATACTTGTGAACTATACTGATGAAATAAGAACATTGTACAAGAGCAATTGTAATAATGAATACAAAAGCTACTTAGACATAGCAGAGTGATAAGTAAAGATAGGGGACCCCAATTAGTTGAGTCCATCCTCACCTACACAACTCACTTGATAAAGTTCAGTGGTTGGTGTTGCAAGAGGTTAGGAGGATTCCTTCCTCTTACATGCAACGGCACATGGACCTGAGCTGTGATCTGCCCACAGAAAAGAAGCGAGAGAAAACTGTAAAGATAGAAAAGACATACGGGGCCCTGCAGGGAGAGAAGTGTGATTTGCTTTGGATATAAATGTACATATATGCTGTCCATGTATATTTCCAGACAGCTAAGTAACTAAGTGGATAGCTCATAAGGTCTGGAGTCAGGAAGACATGAGTACAAACCCAGCCTCAGACAGTTACTAGCTGTGTGACCCTGGGCAACTCACTTAACCTTGCTTGCCTGAGTTTCCTCATCTGTAAAATGAGCTAGAGAAGGAAATGGCAAACCACTCCAGTATCTGTGCCAAGAAATGCCCCCAAAAGGGGGGTCATAAAGAATCGGACCCAACTGAAATGACTGAACAGTAACAATTACATATTTCTTAAACGTGTGCTTTTCTACTTCTGCACCATATATGGGTGCCCTCTTCCTGCTGACATTTTGTATATTTGTGGGAGAAGGTATCTCACATTCATATGTAGAACACTTAGTTACTACTATTCACAGTATGCTATTTTAGTAAATGCTTTTCTTTTAGCTACTCCGTCACCTGACTATTAAAGGTAAATGCATTGCCCGAGACTGATGAACTATAGTTTTAGGAGCATAGTCTCTAACTTGAAACCTATAATAGCCCTCCCCAGGGATCCAACCTTTGAGTTTGAGTAGGGAGAAGTAACCCACACTACTACAATTTCATACAGAGAAGCAATATGGCATAATGATTAGGAGTTGACTTCATCAGGAAAACCTGGGTTTTCCAACATCAAACACATACTGTCTGGGGACCCAGTGAATCACTTAATCTCTTTTCTCTCTTAATCTTCTCCTTGGGTGGCTTTAACCACACAAAAAAACTGCCAAGGATTCATCTTGTGACCCTCATATAGATTCTAAGTCTTAGATAGGTGCATCCAAGTTGGCCTGGGACCAGGAATTCTATAGGCCTGGAGATATATTCCTCTTACATCACAAGGTACCTGGCAACAGTCATATTCTCTGTTCTCACTGTCTAGCCAAGATTTTTTCAGCTGCATAATATCCTCCAGTGAATACCACTTGAACACAGAAGAGCTATACATTAGCATCAGTTTCAAATACCTGAATTAGGAAGGCAATCCTATGTACGATCAGCATAGTGAATCGCAGTAGAAAGAGGCTAAAGATGGGAATACTTGGACCACGGCTATTCTAATAGTTCAGACAAAAGGTAATAAGAGGCCCTACCAATCATAATCATTGCAACAACAACAGAAAGGACAGGAACAATGGGAGAGCCAAGACAGAGAGGGAGCTAGTAAGATTTGGTAACTAATTAGATAGAAGGAATCAAGGATGATTCTGAGGCACTGAGAGAATGATGTTGCCATGAACAAAATTTAAGAGAAAAAGGAGAGAATTAGGAAGAAAGATGGTGAGTTCAGTAGGTAGGAATGAAGGTAGAAAAGGTTCACATATCCAAGATTAAATTATGCACTTAATTATGAGGGATTTTCTTAGAAAATTTCTTAAGACCTGTTTAAATATTCCTCAGTCAACCACTGAACATAATTAATTAAGCTCCCAATATGGGTTAGTTCTGTGCTAAGTGCAAGTGATACAAAAGGGGCAAAAGTCAGTCTTGGCCTTCAAGGAGCTTACAATCTAATATACTAAGCACAGGTTTCTTTAGAAAGACTCTTCACTGTGGCTGAGGCGATTTTGATTTTTAAATTTCATTTATGTTAAGTAGATGAACATATGAGAATTAAATCACTGACGTTTACATCACCCCATTCTCACCCAAATACATCAGTAACATATGAACTTCATGACCCTTATATCCTCTTCCAGGTCAAACAATGTGACTGATTACTTATTTTGGAGCACATGATTTTTCAGCTTGTGTGGCTAAACTCTAAGAGTACAGGCAGGTTATGGGAAAGAGCTTTTTTCAATCCCCTTCTTTTCCTCTGCTTCTGATCTCTCCTTTTTTCCTAGTCTTCTCTGCTTACACACTCTGCTACCCTATTTGCTATATTTTTATTGCTGAATGTCTGAATAAGGAATTAACATAGTTGTTTTCTTTTCCTTTAATGCTCTGCAGAAAGGGTTTCTCTAAGACAATCCGAACAATGGAGATAAACAGAGCCTGGCACTAACCACAGGCTAGTGCTTATTATTACAAAGAGAATTACAGAACCTTCCTTATTTCATTGTTTGCTTCTATTTCATGGAATCAAAACTTCACAAAAAACAATTTAAATTCATTTACTGCATATAAGCTCAAAGCAGGAACTGCTATGACTATTCTGGAAGGGAGAAATCCAGAGTTTAAGAACAGAGAAATGATAAAAATGGGGTTTATCAATGCTGAATGGAAGAAATAAAACATTTGTTATTTCAAATTTAAATGGGAAAGTATCAAAATGTATATTTCTTTTAAAATGTATCATTTAGATGTAATTGTAATCAGGGGACTCGTGCCAAATAAGCTAATAATTTGTTTCTATTCAATTCTGACATTATATCATAGTTCTCACTACAGTAATTTTAGAAAATATGGATACTGATTTTAACTGGTTCAAAAGGTGTTTTCACAAGATGAAAAACACTGAAAGAGGGACTAAATATCTATCTGTAAGTTTAATAATTTAAATATGATAGATTTTAAATATCTCTTAAGAAAAAAAAACTATATAATCACAGTGCATTTATCAAATAAGTAAAAAAATAAGAAAGTATATTCCAGTTTTATTTTATCTTACAGTCAATCAAGTGAAAATATTCCTAAATGAATCTATACTTTTCCAAGTGGAAAGCTTTTATTTCTTTTCTCCCTTCCCCCTCCTCTTTTAATTGCTTTGATTTTTTTAGAATGGTGGTTGTTGATACATTTTTCTAAATTTACATATTGATGCTCTGTCATAGTTATTTGGCCCATACTACAGATGGACTTGTCATTTGTTGAATTATACATGAGGTGTTCAAAAGTGTTTTTCGTTCCACTCTTACTACTTCTCAAAATACACAGAAGCACAAACAACTACAAGAAAAAATAATACCCAATATCCTCTGTTCTAACCCAAATATAAAACACAATCTTCTAAAAAATTTCTTTTAGGTGATCTGTTGTTTGCTTCTGTGATTTCTCCCTACATTTCCCACATTCATAAAGCTCTTCATAAAACTGTAATAGTGGTTCTCAAATCTTTTTTTTTTTCCCTCCCTCATGGCACCGTATGTTTTTACTGTGAGGAATTATGGTACACTGAAGCTTTAAGTAGGCTCAGGCAGTCAGGCCTTCGAATCCATTGCCTAGAACTCGAAATTTCTCTGATTTTCCTTTTCCTCTCCCAACTCCTTCCTACTTTTTTTTTTGCTTCCTTAGGACTCACAGTAGAAGAGGCAGATTTGTAGATAAACTGTTTTGATGACCCTCCAAACACATATTCAGGAAAAGAAGGTAGTAATCTATTCCTGGGGATTAGGGCTAGAGAATGTGGAAGTCTCTGGATGTGGGGAAGGGTTTCCAGGCACACGCAGAGAATCAGGGTGTCACAACACACCCTGGAAGGGCTGCTAATATGCATGTCTCTTACTTTTCAATGATTCTGAACTAAGTAGAATAAATATCATTATCCTTATTTTACAGATCGGGAACTGAGTCTCAGAAAGGCTCAGAAAATAAATTACTCAGAAAGTAATTTTCCTATAGTCATATAGTTAGGCACGTTGCAGAGGAATAGAATTTAGGTTTTCTGATTTCAAATCCAGTGCTCTTTCTACAATATCAAGATTCTAAAAAAGAATGTTAGTTCTAAAAAGAAAAATTATTTTTATGTATTTACCTGGGCACTATTATACATATGTTATATATACATATGGATTATATATATATACACATATATGTATTACATATATACATGCATACATATACACATGTATCCACTTTAGTCTAATTTCAGAAAAAAAGATAAGACTTACTACTGAAATTCTATTTTTGTTATAAATCGCATCTCACAAATGAAAGTTCACAGTATTTCAGAGTGCATAGTATTTTAAGATGATTTAAATTACTAAATGGAACTTGCATTGCTTACGAAAGGAATCAAGAGCTAACTTTTATGGCACTAACACCAAAAAACAGGACGTTCCTGGTATCTCCAGTTGTTAGGGTATAGTTTTGAATTATTTATCTGCGTACATATTGTTCCCTCCACCCTTCAAGTAGGATATAAACTCTTTGAGTGAAAGAATTATTTTTGCTTTTGTCTTTATACCCCAAGCCTTGTAGAGTACCCAGAAATAATGCTTGTTGAATTGAATTGAACAATAAATATGGCTCTCTTTAAACAAAAAAACAAAAAACAAAATGGGAAAAATTTATCATGGTCTGTTATATAAATTGCTAAATATCTTTCCAGGGTAGATGAAAGAATAAAGAAATATATCAGTATGAGAGAAAAACACGTACTTGTATCTGGAGGAAGAAAAGATAATTGCAAAAGAAATTCAGAAGGAAATACATAAAGGAACATCAGGAATATGAGGAGAATAAAGAGAAGGAAAAGAAGAAAACAATTACAAAGAAAAGTAAAGAGGAAGAAAAGAAAAGAAGAGTCAGTCAGAAAGAAGTAGGGACAAAAAAGGGAGAGGAAGAGAATAAAGGTTTATCCTCAATTTCTTAGCCATTAGACTTCACACTCTGGTCCTGGCCCCACTTCTGTACAGGCTAGACCAGACTAAATACTGTACAGGACATAATTACCATCCTAATTCTTGATGTTCCCCCATTTCCTCAAGCCTACTTCACCTGCTCCTCAGAAAGTTATTACTCACCCATATTCCCTTCCTTGTCTCACTCCGTGGTTTCATGATGAAAAGAGTGTATACAAGATACATCCTTCCCACTTGGGCTAATAAGACCTGTATCTAACACACTTCCTTAATGACTTCTTTCAAGTATCAATTATTTAGGGAAGGAAAAGAGAATAAGCATTAATAAATTCCTACTATGTGTGAGGCAGGCAACTAGATGGCTCAGTAGATGGAACACTGGATCTGGAGTCAGGAAGACCTGAGTTCAAACCTGGCCTCAGACACTTACTGTGTAACCCTGGGCAGGTCACTTAACTTCTGTTCACCTTAATCCACTGGAGAAGGAAAAGACAAATCACTCTAGTATCTTTGCCAAGAAAACCTCATAGACAGTATGGTCCACTGGGTCATGAAGAGTTAGACATAACTGAACACAACTGAGCAACATGTGCCAGGTACTATGCTAAGGTTTTTACAAACATTATTGTATTTGATTTTTACAACAATCTTGTCGAGTAGGTATTATTATGATCTCCATTTTATAGCTGAGAAAACTGAGGTAGACAGAAGTTAAGACACTTGGCCAGGGTTACACAGCAAGTGTCTGACACTGGATTTGAACTCAGAAGTTCCTCACTGCAGGACTAGTCTATTCATTACTCCACCTCATTGCCTTATTTACAGTTTACAAAATATATTTTCAATTTTCAATAAATTCAATTGTTGTACATTCTAAAACTTTAGTTTGGTTCTTATTTCAGCAAAAGAAGATCTGCTTTGCAGTTCAGCAAAGTACTGAAGTTCTTTCTATTGCTGAGTGCCAAAGTACCTGAACAGAAGTATGAATTTCAAAACACCCACATCAACATGAAGCACAATAGAAACACTATTTGGGGAATTAACTGTCTTCTTGTAAACCCCCTTAGGCAGGTATCTAGTATGAATAGCATTTATTTTCACATTTCCATATAATTTTAAAATAAGATCTTTTGTTCTTATTATCAAGAATGAGAATAAGAGCTAATTCAAATATAGACTAATGAACTCTACCTTCTGTTCTACTCTCTAAAAATGCTTATGTTGATAACTAATTTAGACTAGGCTCTAGGTATGTACTCTGCTAAAAGTGATAGCATAATTTAATCTATATGTTTATTATATATAAAGTATTTGTTAATCTAAAAATGTTAGCTATTATTATAATACAAGGATTATTTGTTAATTAGCTGAACACAGTGCTTGGCACATAGTAGGTCCTAAATAAATGCTTTTTAAATTAAGTTGAATTAATTTAATTAGAGTTCTGTATTAATAAGGTTGAGGCAATGGCCAGAAGCTTTATTTCGGCTCACCTCCTTTTCTAGCCAGATATATTTTCAATAATGTCTCCAACATTATTTCTTACATACAAAGTCAGGAAATTTTCCATAGTAATATTGGCAAAGTAATGCCCATAGGAAAACTGGTAGAATAGGGGAACTAGGAGGGAGTGTCAATGTATGAAGTGAAATTCATTAACACTACTGGGTAAACAACTCAGATTTTGTGTCTTAACAGATAGGTGGGCTAGGGAAGGGAGAAAAAATTGAGCGTAACTAAAGCCATACTTTCCATGAGGCTTATAGAAAGAAAAAAAAATCCATGAATGGAAAAATGGATTCTAGAATATCTATTTGTAAGTTTAATAATTTAAGTATCATAAAAGATTTTAAATATTACTATGTTAAGGGAAAATAAAGGAGAATAATGAAAAATGCATTTTATGAAGGAACAGTATAAATGGATGTTATTCAAACTAACAAAATTGATGGGTGGAAGGGGGGAGGATTCTACATCATACTCTTACCTGTGGTAGGAAAATAAAGGGCAAAAAATAAAAATGCCTAAAAAGAATATTAATAAAAGTTCCATTAAGGTATTTGGGACACTGCAGAAAATTGGGAAGGTATGGAGCAGGGAGACCATGGGTAGGAAAACCAGATTTATAGTATCATAAGGAAAACAAACGTAGAGATTAATTGCTAATCTAAAGGAGGAGAGCGAGGAAGAAAAACCATAATATTTTAATATAGTAAATACTTTAATAGAGGACAATACAGATATTCAAATTATAATTCTAAATGTAAATGGATTAAACTTTTTTTGTAAAAAGAAAGACTATAAGAATGGAACACCACAACCTGAGCACAAACTCAACTAGCCCCCAGGCCAAACCATCAGTACATTATCAACTCCCATCCAGCCATCTACCTCAGCCATTTTGTAATTTTTTCCTGTTGCCATGCATATTTCTCCCTCCATTGTCATTTCCATCCTCTTACTTTGTACTTCTCTTGACTTAAGCACAGTGATCAAAGTATTACTACTATTATTCCTGGAATGGGCATGTCACTTGGCTGACCTATGAATCAACTCACATTCCTGAAACTCCCTAGACACACCTTTCTCTGACTACCATTCCCATACATGTGTTGTATAAAAATTAAACTATTAAAATATAACTTCCTCAAGGGCAAGGGTACTTTTGAACAATGTACGTAAGCACAGTTCCTGGTTAATAGTAAGTACTTCATACATGAAACAAGAGATGAATGATCCAAGATTCTACCAAGATACTAAAAGAGCAAAAGGAAAACCCCAAATATATTGGGTTGGTTTTCTATGGAGGATTTATAGGAAAATAGAAAAGAACCATGCAAAGTTAAATGTAGGAATCTGTATCACTAATGAAATCACAAATCCACCAAAGTACCCAAACACTACAGCACATATATATAGGAAGTAAATGTTCAATAGCAGCTTCTATGTGTAAGTACGTATAGATTAGAAGATTGCAGTAAATCTGACACACAGAGCTAATAATTCTGGTAAAACAGCTGTGCAGGCTCATTTAATGTGCTGTCCACTCCATTAATACTGATGGTTTTAGATACCCAATTTTTTTGTTCTTTTTTTTAAGAATTTAAAAATTGCTTCATAAAAATTGATGTTTTTAAAAAAGGGCTTATTGTCATTATATGAACACCACTCACAAAAGTGAAGCTGACAATCTTAGAACTGGAAGAAACTATAGGTGATTCAGTCCAAGTTTCTAGCAAATGCAGAAATCCTTGTATAATATCCCTAACAGATGGTGATTCACATTGTTCTAGCACACTAACAACGATGGGTATCTCACTCTTTTACAAGGCAGTTCATTCTGTTTTTGGACACACTGTAATTTTAAGAAAGTTCTCTTTCTTTTTAACTGAAACTGAATTATCTTCATCCAAGAGCTTATACTAGTTTCAGTTTTCACTGGGAAGTTTTTCCATGGAAGTAAATTTTATGAAGAGTCTCCTACCTCATTGGTTGGTGGGTGCATTCTACTATATTGATATATCTTCTGACAATGTATCATCTGTGTCAAACTTATCACATAACCTTAATATGCTTGCATTTATAAGGAATTTACTTTCTAATCTAAATATTTCTGCATCCATTGTCAATAATGTTTTATATTTTCCAATAAAAATAAATACACTTACATTGTTCAAATGTTAGACATGGTTCCTCAATTTTGAATGTCTACTTTTTAACCTATACCTTTTAATTTGGGTGACACAATACAAATTAATGGTCTTACCACAGCAATAGTATAACATATCACAGTCTCACAGACATTTCCAAAATACAGTTCATAGAATTATAAATAAAAGTGAATAGTAGTGGACTTTAAAGACCCTTTGCTCCAACTATCTCATTTTACAAATGAGGAAATGGAGGCACAGAGTACAGAAGTGACTTGCACAACTTCACATAGGAAGGAAATAGCAGAACTGGGACTCAAATACAAATCTTTTAAATCTGAATCCATTGACCTTTGTACTACATCACATTGAATCTATTGATATCTCTTACATTTTTATTGATACCATGTAAAATTATATTTACATGGAATTTACATGATTCTTCAATAAGATGATTTCTCAACTCTGAAATTTTATTATTTACTTGAATCCAACAACTGATCTTTCAGAATGAACATTTTACTATTCTTATATTAAGTTTGCATAAATTCTCTATCCTACTGAAAATTTCATAGCACATAAATTAGGTAATAATTTACTGAAAAAAAATTAAGTTGGAAACTGTTGAAATAATGATAAAGAAATCCATTTTCATTTTTTACTCTTTCCTACTCTCCTTATGACCACACAAGCATACTCTTAAATCTTATTTTACTAGGTTTTATATCATCATATGGTCACCTGCATTGTTAGGGAACACAATTACAGGCTTATAGAAAAAAGGAGCCCATCCTGGGCCAACAATTGTCCCAGTGAACTATTTTCATGTCTCGTTCTTACAATTGATGAGGACATAAAATTTCAGAAGTACTTTATTTTAAGTATATCATTATAAGTTGATTTGGTATTCATTATAAAAGTACAGATAATAATGAGTTCATTTGGTATTCATATGGATGTCACATGTACTTCCAGAAGCGTTACACTATAATTTAGCATTAGTTAATGGATACTTAAAATAAAATGTTATCAAATTTTCTAACAGGTCACTTTTTAAATGAATTTAATCCAGGATGATTAATGGATTATACCTCTGACAATTAACTTTGATATACAACAAGGAGAAAATTGATTTCTGATTTATTGAATCTTTTTCACTTGAACAATCTGCTTATCTTAAAACAAAAACCTGTTGTGATTTCTTTCACACAGTGGCATAGACACATTTAGATAGTACCATAAATAATAATTGGATTACTTATGTCACAGTAGCTTTATTATAGTGCTAGATCATTTTTAACAAGGAATCTAGTTTAGCACAAAGACCACACAATGTAAGAACATCTTTGAAACCATATTAAAATTCTAGAAACTATATTATTTGGAAAGTTGGTCATTCTTATAATTATTACTAGTTTGAAACTAATACCAGCTAAACTCTGATTATATTATTATTGTTATTATTTATCCTGTGTGCATATTTTTCAATAAAGTTTAGATAAAACTGTTCTAGGACAAGTTAGATAAAATAACAGCTTTAAATAATAGAATAGAAGCATTGGGATTCAAACTCATAACTGTATGTTCACTAAAAGCAATTTCAGAATAACTTCAGTAGGAGAATATTTACTTCATCTGTTCCCCATGCGATTCTGATTTCTCCTATTAGGCGTCTCCTTTGAAAGTTTTTCATTCCATGTAGCTTGGAGTTTAAATATTTGGTATGGCCACTGTTAGATGGGTCAATGGATAAAGCACTGGACCTGGAGTCAGGAAGACCTGAGTTCAAACACGGCCTCAGATACTTATTAGTGTGTATGTGACACTGTGCAAGTCACTTAACCTATGTTGCCTGAATCCACTGGAGAAGAGAATGGCAAACCACTCCAGTATCTTTGCCAAGGAAATCCCACAGACATTATGGTCCATGGGGTTACAAAGAGTCAGACATGACTTAACAACAACAAGGTCACATCTGTTAATACATTAAAAAATTTTTTTATGGATGAATGCTATATCCAAGCAATGATGGGCAATAGTTCTGTTTGTGAGAAAGATCTGGTTCTAATGTAGTGTGTTTGTTGATTTCTGTAGGATTTTGCTATTTGCATTAGTAGTAGGCAATTTTCCAGCTATAGGTCTCTGAAAAGATAGCAAATGTGTGATATACTGGACATTTCTTGATGATGCATCACTTTTATCAGTTACTCAGTAGTTAGTACTAAAGTTCTGCAGCTTGAACTAAATGTTGCACCATTTTTACCATTTCCTTGCATAATCTAGAGTCAAGTCTCCTTAAAGATAATTAAAAAAACAATTTCTGGTGAAAATGACCTGATCTTGAAGGGGCCTGTCTGAAAATTTGATAACATGGTGCCATCATAAATCCCTCCAATTTTATAAACAATTCACATAAATGAGTCATTTATTTAAAGATTCTTTGACAACCTGTTGCAGATGTCACCCAGAGAGAACTTCTTGATTCTATTTTTGGATATTAGACTCTATCTGGAGGCAAACCAATTTTTGATTACACATGACAAATCCAATGACATACCTATTGTCAGCTCGTGATGAAGTGATAATATTTTTTTTTTATTATCTGCTTGCAACAAAAGTATTTCTATAAGTTTTTAACCTGTTTACTATGTAATCTGAATACTTATTAATCAGTAGACAGGCAGTGTGATATAGTGGAAGGAATGTTGGACTTGAAGTCCAAAGAAATAAATAATAATAATAGCTTATATTTATATAGTGCCAGCTAAGTGCTAGGCAATGTGATAAGCACCTTCGCATTACCATGTTATTTGATTCTCACAACAACCCCAGCAGGTAGGTGTTATTATTACTTACATTTAACAGGCGAGGCAACTGAGGCAAACAGAGGGTAAATGACTTGTCTAGAGTCACAGTTAGTAAGTGTGTGAGGCTTCATTTGAACTCAGGTCTTCCTGACTCCAGCTCTATCCACTGCATTATCAAGCTGTCAAAAGGCACCTGGAATCAAATCCCAACCCTGCTACTACAACAATATAATACAGGCAAGTCACAACCTATCTGGGTCTCTGTCTTTCGATCTGTAAAATAGTGATTATAATCACACCTATTCAATAAAGTAGTTGTGAGGATCAAATAAGTTCATCTATGTAAAACACTTTATAAACCTTAAAACACCATATAAAAGGCAGCTATCACTATTATTCCCACTACTATTACTGGATCATATATTGCTATGACTTAAGGTCCATAACTAAGCAAAAAAAATGAATGAGTCTCTTATTTTGCAAGTATGGTAAGAGAATTGCAGAGTCTTGGAATACTTTCGCTCATGAAATTTAAGCTGTTACACTTAGGGAAATGCCTACAAGAGTAAAGTTTTCAAGGAAATCACTAGCCATGTGGTTGAATCTTTTAAAAGTTCCTTAGAACACAAAGGTCAAGCATGATAAATTGGATCCTGTGTTACATAGAAGGAGATATAAAGAAGAGAATTATTTTTTTATTTCAAAAAGCTCATTAATGATAGGCGGGAGTGCATTCTCATATCTCTTCTTTGGGACCAGGTTTAGCATTAAATATATATCTATATCTATATATAGATATATAGATATAGATATAGATGTGTGTGTATGTGTGTGTATGTTTATATATTATATATAATACAAATATGTGTGTATGTATGTATGTATACGTATATTAGTAAAGGCTAATCTAAGAAAAGGTGGAAAAGCCATACTTTTAAAAGTTTGAGTAGAACTTATTTTTGGAAAAGAACAAAGTATCATATGCATTTACTTTCAAAACACTTTAGGTACAATTGTACATCTACCTGAATTGTAAAATTCTTCCATCCATAAACAATAGAACACATTTTATTGTGCTTGATCACATTATAATGCAGCTGTGCTACATGCAAAGCAGAAATAAATGAATTTAAAATGAAGCTGTTTGCTTAAAATAACTTAGTTCTTGATTTTAATTGTCTTAGCTAATGAAAACAAATTGATATCAATGCAGATGTATATCATGGTTGGGAACATAAATCAATTACTCTGTTCAAGAAGTTTGTGTAGCCTTTTGCTAATGCTCTCTATGATAGCACAGCCTGTCAAATTATTTTCAAGTGTAGGACACCTACAATTCCATAAGCATGCACGGATGGCAAAATGGGCAAATGAATATGGAAAGCAGCATTGTCTGTGTGGTAGAAGCTATGGTGAAAAAGATGCTTGAGTTCTTGACTAAATTGACTGTTACATCGCTCTATGAGTATACACAAAATCTACATGAGAGAAGAATTTCTGGCAATGCATTTCAAATGAAGCCCTCCTGTTACATACAGCTATAGACAATGATGATGCTCAAATACCCCACTTAAACAACCTTACTAATCTGGGGTTAGTGGAGACTTGGGCTCAATATGCTAGTCTCTACTACATGAATACAGTGTATGAGTTCATCAGACTATATGGGGAAACATATAGAAAATTGACTAAATGAAAGCTAGAGAAAAAAAAACCCAATACCTGTTTAAGATTTATCTAGGTTATGTGCAATTATTGGCATTTATTAATAGTGCCTATATTCTAGAGCTTAAAATGGGTTAATAGTACACGTTACATTTTTTTACTCTTTACTTTTTGGAGCTGGACCTGTGATTGTATTGTGATTTTATTGGCTTAAGGAACTGTGAGTGTGGAAATTTTCTCCACAGATGCAGCTTGACAACACATCTGTTTTGGGGAGATGGCTGGACAATGAGGGTTTAAATGAGCCACTTACAGACATCCAGCTGGTATGTGTCAAAAGCAGGCTTCGCACAAAGCTCTTCCGACCTCTAAGGCTGCCCCTCTCTCATCACTATACTATGCTTCAAGAAATTAAAGATAATGTTGAAACGTAAACGACTACAAAAACTGCTTGTTAGAGTTTTCATTTTGGTTTGGGAAGTTCTAATTATTGTAAAATTTAACTAAGAAAAGAAATATATTCCTTATTAATTTCTTCTATCAAATGAAAAATCATTGCCAATCACCCCTAGAATCTCAGGATAAATTTCTTGTTCTGAGCAATTAACAAGTAATTCAGTCAAGAAAATTAATATCAAATTATTTAAATTGCAAAAAGTCAGATATAGTATACATGGACCTGTCTAAAAACTTATCCAAAAACTAGAAGACATTAAAAATATTGTAAAAGGTAGTATTAAAAAGTAGTGAGACATATCACTTGAAAGGCAATATGGCAGAGTAGCTCCTTTTAGTGTAGTTTCCCCAAACCAACAATTACAAAAGAATAAAATATATTTAAATTTATAATAGTTAAATATAATTTAACAAGATATGAAAATAAGCAATATAAAAGGTAATGTATTAAAAAAAAACAACAAAAGACCTAAAATATTTGAATTTCCTCTCCACTTTTCTAACCTGTACTATAGTTAGAGCAAGAGCAAATGACCTCAAAGACTTATGTTTCAAGATTTGTCTATAAACAACCCCTACCTTGTCACCTCATGGTAGTCACTCAGACTAAAATTCTTTTACCTCATTAAAGTTAGAAAATACTCTTCGCAGCCATATGATGGAAAGGTATCACGTGAACTAGTGTGAGATGTGGATGAAGGGGTCTGAAGAGTCAAGAGAGCCCCAAGCTAGAAGGGAAGGGGCATCCATACTCATGGAAAAGGGAATCATAAACTTAGTAGTAGTTTGTCCTCTTCTCCATTGAGTTTTCTCTAGGGCAACGACCCAAGTGGGGCTTCACACCCCAGAACTTGAGGATGCTGAGAATAGTCAGCCTCCAGGGTCAATGCAGAAAAGAAAAAAAGTGGCTCTAGTTGTGTGACTATGGGAAAGACATTTCACCACTTTCAGCATCAGTTTCATCATCTATAAAATGAAGGGATTGGAATATATGAACTCTACAATGCCTTATGATCCTATGATCTGTTATTCTAAGCATATATTATAAGAATCAGGAGGATTTGACTCCAAATCTAGCCTCAAACATTTACTAGCTGTGTGGTCTTGGGCAGAGTCATTCTGTTTGTCTCAGTTTCCCCATTCGTAAAATATGGATAATGACAGAATCTACTTCCCAGGGTTGTTGTGGGAATCAAATGAGATAATATGTATAAAGTGCTTGGCACAGTGCCTGGTAAATAGTAAGTGCCATATTAATGCTAGATATGATGATAATGATGATAGAAACTAGGTCAGAAATTAAAGCTCTCATTTCAGAAATAAATAAGAAACTAAAGGGCAGGTAACAAAACACATGATGGAAACTTCCTAAAATATAGTAGGGCCTCTGAAAAAGAGACTTACGCAAATGGAATTTTAAAACACAGACATTCCAGGAGAAGAAACCAGAGAAATCAGAATATTTTTTTTCCTTGCAAATGCTTCAGATAAGAGAAACACTAGAAAGGTAAATAAATACAATTATCAAGAAAAGACTAAACAAGTAAATAAATTCTATAAGCTTTTAAAAAAAATATTGGCTTGATGGACTAAAGAAAAGATAAAGAAGAATTATCAAAGGACAAAAAAAGGATCTTGGGGCAAATGGGGAACATAATTTACCAAGTTGAAGATGGCATGATGACTTACTTGGAAAACACCAGAGATAATGAGAAAGAACCTAACTGAGAAAAATGATAATTTCAAATTGAATAGCGGGATACAAAATAAATCCTCTAAAATCATAAGCAATTATATGTAAAAAAAAATTTAATCCAGGAAGTAGTGATAGAAAGTAAACTCTCATTAAGCAATACTCAAAAATGAATAAAATATCTGGAAGTCAATCTACAGAGATATTTATGTAAATTCCATTATAAAACATTATATAAAAGGAAGGATAACTGAAGTAACTGAAGGACTATCCATTTTTTGTTTTGCCTGTACAAATATAACAAAAATTATGATATTACCTAATCAACTTATAGATTTAATACCACATGAATTCAACTACACAGGGGGTACTTGATGGATAGTCAAAATAATAGCAAATTTCATTAAGACAAAAGGTTCTCAAAAGACTAATGGTTCTTAACTTGGAGTCTATGAACTTTTATAAAATATTTTGATAACTGTATTTCAATATAAATGCTTTCCTTTACATTTTTATGCATGTAAAACATTAGGCTGAGAAGAGATCAATAGGTTTCCTATGGTCCTGCTTCCTCCCTACTAGAGGGAATTAATATGAAAAATCAATCCCCAATAGCTAAGTGGCTGAACTATACTAACAAATAGTTCTCAATGAAATAGTAAATTATTATAGAATTATAACTAGTAATAACAAAAATATAATTTAAAACAACTGAGGATTCACCTTTTTGTCAGGGAATTGGTAAAGATGATAGTATTATGGGGTTACAGAAACAGATAAGACTAAAACATTGTTGGAGTTGTTTAGTGATCCAACCACTCAGGAAAACATTTTGGTATTTTTTCACACACACAAAAAGTGACCAAATTTTTCATACTTATCAATCTAGAAATTTCGTTGCTAAGTATATGCTGGTAGCATATCAAAGACAGAAAGACTCATACACACTAAAATATTAATAGCAGCAATTTTTATAGTAGCTACAAACTCTAAACATAGTGGGGACCTCCATACATTGAGGAATGGCTACATAAATTGTGGCATATGGATAAAATATAGTATTATTGTTTATGAATGAAAAAGTCAAAGGATGACTTGTATGAAATTACATAGTGATTATAATAATAATAATGTAAATTTAAACTAAAGCTAAATGCTTCATAATTATAAAGATCCATTTTTTACCCCAGAAAAGAGTTAAGAAAAGCAATCTATCTTCTTTTGTTGGAAGGATGGGGAAATATGGGTGTATAATAGTGCCTAAATTGCCAAAGTCTATTTAAGTATTAGTTTTGCATGGCTATTTTATTTTTTGCTCTTACAAAAGGAAGACTTGTGGAGAAGGCAGCCAGGGTTAGGTGGGGTGGGAGAAAGAGGACCAGGGAAAGGCATATTTCTTTAAATGACTCATATAAAAAAGTCATCGATAGAACTTTTTTTTGTTTTGTTTTGTTTGTTTGTCGAGGCAATTGGGGTTAAGTGACTTGAGACCAGATTTGAACTCAGGTCCTCCTCACTCCAGGGCTGGTGTTCTATCTATTGTGTCACCTAGCTGCCCCTAGAACTTTTAAAAATAAACCAAAAAAAGGAGGAAGAAAAAGAGAGGAAGGACCATGTGATTTGCAGAAAACAATCATAGATAAATAAAACTTTCACTCATAAAAAGTATCAAATACTGGCAGATATTTCCTCAAGGTAATTTGAGAGGGGAGAACAGAAAGAAGGCTTTCTGAAAGGAACACTGGGTTTTGAGTGAGAATCCTCTCACTCACTCTCACTGGATTCAAATCCTTCCTGTTACATATTCTGTGTAGATAAATCATCTTTGGGCCTCAATTTTCTCATTTGCAACACAGAGGGAATAGATTAGCTGGCCTCTAAGCTCCATTCTAGCCCTAAATCTATATTCCTATCATTTTTTAAGATAGACAACAAGAGTACTATGAATCTGTTGGCAGAATTAGAACCTCTCAGGCAATAAAGGGACTTTTCAGCTGATCAAAATTCTAAAAGTACTAAAAGCACACCAAAACGACTGAAAGAGCTGGCATATGGGAATGCTCAGAAACTGTCAATTATCTCTGAAAGGCCATGGAGAATTGAAGAAAAATGGATATTGCACAGTTTTTTGTTTTTTATTTTTAAAGGGAAGAGACTAGAGTCTGTAAATTTAGGTCCATGAAATTTTACTTGGATTCCTAGCAAAATTCTAGAACATATTATTAACAGGATAGTGAACATTTAGAACACCAAGTAATACTCAGAATGAGCAAGCATGGCTATATGGAGAACAGGTCATTCCAACTGAACATTTCCTTTTTCAATATGGTGATTAGGCAAGCACCATGGCAAGAAGCAGCATGGTCTCATGGATACAGAGTTTGCTTTAGAGTCAAGAATATACCTGGGTTTAAGTTCTGCTTCTGACATACCCTGGTTGTGTGACCCTAAGCAAGGCACTATATATATTTTAAAAATATAAGGTTAACCTTAGGGTATAAGATGAGGAGAAGGTGCCAAAAGTCCAGGTAGATTGGGTTGTTTTATTCAACTTGGTGTCAAAATACTTTGAGTTTTGAAATCCCGGGTCTAGTCCCTATCCCTACTGGATCAGTAGGTCAGAGAAGTAGTTTACTTAGTAGTTTACTAGATTTTAGTGAAACACTTGACAAAGCCTGTCATGTTACTCTTGTGGAGAAGATGATGACAAGAAGTAGGTGAGATGACAGTATAGTTAAGTGGATTTGGAACTGATTGAATAGCCAGCCTCAAAGAATATATAGTAGTGGTCTGATATCTCTTTAGAATGAAGTTTCTGGTGGAGTGCACTAGAGGTCTATGCTTGACCCTGCTGTTAAATGTTTTCATTATAACCTGGATAACAATATAGATAGTGTGCTTGTCAAATATGTAGGTGACACAAACCTGGGAAGGGTAGTTAGCAACTTGGATGATAGAGCAGAGATCAAAAATGATCTCAAAAGGCATTGGCCCAAATTTACAATGAAAAATCAAATTTAATAGGTAGTAATATAAAGGATCATATTTGAGTTCAAGGAATCAATTTGACAAATACAAGTGACAGAACAGCTTTTCCGGAAAACAAAATAAAAAGATACAAAGATTTAGTGGATAGTAAGCTCAATGTGAGTTAATAGTATCAAACAAATTTCATAGTTTCCAGAGCTGGAAGGGAGATCCAGATCATTTATCCCAATTCCCTCATTTTATTCATGAGTAAACAGAAGTCTAGAAAAGTTAGTTGTTTTGCTCACTGTCATATATTTTTTATTTTAATTGCATCCTAAAAGAAATGACAAGCAATTATAATTATTTCTGGCTTCGCAATTTTTACCTATCTAATTTTAGTCATAGGATGGTAGACATAGATCTGAAAAGGACCTCAAAGGCCATCTAGTGCAACCCTACCATTTCAACAGATGGGGAAATGAAAGACTAGTAAGGTTGCCAACAGTCAAAAGTGAGGCTTTGAAATCAAGGGATTTTGACTCCAGAATTGATGCCCTTTCCACTGTACCACTTTAGTGCTTTAAGAAAAGACTGCAAAATGAGTCCTAATCCTGGCAATTAAAAAAAAGAATTAACAATAAGGAATATTATCCTAGGCAGACATTTCTATGTCTTGAAAACTGTTATGAAAGAAATATCTTAGTATCACATGTCAAATTTTCCATTGCCCTTTGAATTGAAAAATAGGGCATCAGAAGACAAAAGTACTTTCTACAAGGTCAAATAAAAAAAATCAATTCCTTTTTGAACTATCATTAGAAAAACACTCACCAAGTATGTACCTAAAAGATCATTTATATAGATGGGGAAAAAAGCTGAAAAGTCAAGTAGAAAAACCTTATATTTTACCTTGAATGGTAACAAATACGCTATTTCTAACTTTCTTTTTTTTTTTAAAGGACAATGATCTGATATTTTATTTCATATAAAATTTAGTGGTAGTTGAGCTATTAAATTGTTGTGGCATTGAGAGATAACTATTCATTCAGTAATTCATTAATTCTTTTAACAATCATTTATTAAGCCCACATTATATGAAAAAAACACCATCCTAGATATTGGAAGAGATATAGAAATGTTTAAAAATTGAGTTTCTACCCTCATAAAGTCTACAATGTAGCAGGTAGGAGGATAGAAGCTTCATGAAAGTAGAGATTATTTCATTTATGTCTCTGTATCCCAAGCATCTAGCACAGTGACTGAAACATAGCAAGAACTTAATAAATGCTTATTGATTGATAAATATGTTCCATACTCAGAAATGCCATTCTATTCAGGAAACATTATGATTATTATAGTGTAATTAGTACAGACTAATAATAGTGAACATTTCTTTTTTTAAAAATTTTTAATGGTAATTTCTGTTTATTTTTTTGTTTTCAACATTTACTTCCACAAGATTTTGAGTTCCAAATTTTCACCCTATCTCGTCCCTCCCCCCACCCCAAGATGGCATGCATTCTGAATACCCCTTCCCCTAGTCTGCCTTCTCTTCTGTCTCTCCCCCCCTTCTCTTATTCCCTTCCCCTTCAATTTTCCTTTAGGGCAGGATGGATTTCTATACCCCATTTCCTGTATTT
>NW_020954953.1:25873735-25873870 GCF_900497805.2 Vombatus ursinus | reverse complement strand
TTGTATGTTTTGATTTTCTTTGTCACCAAAGTAAGATAATATAGTCTGACTTTTTTTTTTGCACTGCTTACTCATGATCCTGGGCAACTACTTGAGTTTTAAACTCTTTGTTAAGGTAAAAGTCTGCTTCCAATA
>NW_020954953.1:25859314-25873646 GCF_900497805.2 Vombatus ursinus | reverse complement strand
CACCAGCACTCCTCCTCGCCCCAGGACCACCCCTCAGAACTGTGACCCAGATCCAAGCACCTGCAAAGCAAGAGACTCCTACCTCAGCACTTGCAAAGAGAACCCTGAAATCCTCCTCTGATCAGCCACTTGATTCCCCCTCAGTCTGTGGGCCGGAAGCTCAGGAAATAGCCACGGCCCCCGGCTGCACTGGAGACTTGCGCCTGAGACCTAGCTCCTCTCTCACCACGGTCAGACTTTTCCCACTGACCTTCCAAGTTGTCTTATTTCTAACTTTCTAACAAACATATCAGCACAAAATTGTTGCAGGTTCATTTTTTACATATGTACATGTATTGGTATACATATTTTGTGTTTTTTTTTTAATGACAATAACAACAAGCTATAGTGATTTTTAACAAGACATGATAATGTTTCATTGTTTGATTAGGTCTATCCATAAAATGATATATCAGGTCCATAACTACAAAATTTTTACTTCTTAGAAATATTTCATTTCTATGAAATAATTTAAATTATTAACAAGAAAAAAGATATAATTTAAAAGCTATGCACTAAAGAATGTATAGTTATAATTAAAATAATCAGCTAACCATTACAAAATATATGATTTAGGAACTCTTTGAAGAAGACAATCTGTGACATTTTTACATGAAGAATAAAAAGGATTAGAAACCATCCAAATGACTCCTAGAAACATGCAAATTCATGGCTACTTGCTTTGTAAGTGTAACATATGAATACACATATGGTAGAATTGAAGGGTGCATGGAGTTGGAAATGTAAAAAGTCAAGGGAATATGCTGCAACAAAAAGGATTTTCAAAAAACAATAGTTGCATCCTTATTATAAGTATGATAGAAAACTTATTTATTCCTTCCTTTCTTTCTCTCTCTCTCTCTTTCTTCCTTCCTTCCTTTCTTTCTTTCCTATGTTTAACAGTGGCATTTTATAAGAAGTAGAATGCTGGGGTTTTAGTTGCTAGAATTTCCTGAATGACAAATTATTTAAAATAGGAGTCTTGACTTTTCTCACATAGGAAAAGATTATCTGATTAGCTGCTTTTAAATGACAATTAACTCATTTCTGACACATAAACTCAAAAGCCTAGTACACAAGCAGAAATTTTATCTAATTAGGTCCAAATATGTACCCTGTTTATTCTTACCTGCTAAGATCCAACTATCTCCTTTTATTTTCCTGTCCACTTGACTCTCTGACTTCTAAATGAATATTATTCAAAGTAATCACGTGGAGAGGGTATGAACTTTCTCCAAAATTATTGGCACAACCCAAAACTTTTTTGAAACAACTCCTTTGGAACTCTTTCATAGTTTAATTCTTTTAAAGTTTATGAACACCTGTGAAAAAACAACATTGTAATCTCCCAAATACCCTTCATCCCAAGAGAATCCTCAGTGTTATTTTATGAGAACTCAAGAAAATATCTGATCCAAGTTCCTTTATAGTTGTACCATGATTTTGACCGAAACTAGTTTTTCCTTAGATTGAACCCCATCCTCATTCACCAAACTTGAATCTGAATGGCTCTTGGGAATTTTAAAAAATTAAATTCATTATTAAAGGACAAATACTATTCTATCCCTTAGAACACTAAAAAGATTATACCACAAACCATGAAGATAAAGAAGATTAAGAAGAAAATTAAGAGACTGAAGGAGGAAGAAGTCTCCGGAAGAATAAGGAAGAGTAAAAGGAGAACAAGTACAAGAATAAGAAAGAAGGAAGAAAACTTTGGGGGCACAGGTAATGTGAGACTTTCTTTTTGACCATCACCAATGCAGAAATTTGTTCTGCTTGATTCTACATGTTTGTAAAAAGGGGTTTTGTTTTCTTTCTAAATGGGTGCAAGGGGTAGGGTAGAAGGGAGAAAAGGCAGATTTTTATTGATTGAAAGAATAACATTTAATTAAAATAAAATGGAGGGAGAAAACTATACATACATATATTCCAGGCATGATATTACAGCGAGGACACAACATAGAAATAATGATAAACAAGAGAGAGTGCAATTCATAGCAGACAATATTCAAGAGGTGTGGAGAGTACTGGACCTGTGATTTCACTGGTTTGGAAAACTCCCAGATAAGGAAACTTTACTACTGCAAGTTGGCATCTCCTCTGTAATTTCTAACCTCAGAGAGTTTTCTAGAATGCTCATATTCATTAAGTGACTCATGTAGGGTCACATAGCCAGTATGTTTAGAACTTGGACCCAAGTCTCTGTGGTTTAGAGACCAACTAAAAATATATGAATGACTCATCTCTTGGCCAAGGATGGAGTTTACCTAACAAGGAGCAATAAAAACTATATATGCCTATATTTTGTGAGTCTAACCAAGATGACTTTAAAATGAAAGAGGGACAATTTGAAAGACTCAGGAGCTCTGTTCAATGCAATGATCAGTCATGATTCTAGAGGCCTCATGGTGCAGTGGGCTACCCACCTCTACTACATATCAATTCCTTTCCATCAAAGAAGACAGGCAGCAATGAAACACATGGTGTCAGATATCTACATATGATTGCACAAAATGCAGGCAATAAACTGAGTGAACTACTCATCTAATTCAAGGAGAAAAATTTGGCCTCATAGGTATTGTTAAGAAATGATGTGATGGGACTTGTGAATGGAATATGGCTCTAGAGAGTATAATAATACCTTATTCAAAAGGAAAAGGATAGATAAATCCAAGAAGCTGAGAGTAGGAATGAAGCATGAAACACAGAGAGAAACTATAGCATTATTAATTGTAAGGGTATGTTCCTGACCACCTTTACAGAAAGAGGTACTGGATGAGGGAAGGGCCTGGGCCATCCATCCTTCATGCCTTTTCTTTTTTTTCTTTTGTCTTTTTTTCTTTTTTTGGTGAGGCATTTGGGGTTAAGTAACTTGTTCAGGGTCACACAGCTAATAAATGTTAAGTGTCTGAAGCTAGATTTGAACTCAGGTCCTCCTGACTCCAAGGCCAGAGCTCTATTCCCTGCGCCACCTAGCTGCACCCTTCATTCCTTTTCTGATGCTCTACTTCTGCTCCCCATTCCAGCCTACCCTTCCCTTCATTAATTTGATGGAAATTTCTGAAATTTTTACCATTTACTTAAGAAACAAGAGGCAACACAGTATTGTGGATAGAAAGCCTACCTTGCAGTCAGGAAGAACTGGGTTTAAGTTAATGGCTTTATGACCTTGCAAATTGCTTAATTTTTCATGGTCATAGGCAACTCTCTGTAAATTGCAGAATAGCTGCTGATCTAGAGTATGGATTTGTTTTTCATCCTTTGTATATGAATTCCCAGTCCCTACCACAGTGCCTGGGGCTGAGAAGGTACCTAATAAATGCTTTTGCTGATTCACTCACTCCTTGATTGATTGACTTACATTGGTAGAGGGAATTTCCTCACCAAGAAAGCTAATGAAATCACAAGTCTGGACCAAAAAATAACAGAAGCATTTCAAATTGTTCTCTGAGAAACCTCACAGCTTCAAGAGAAATGGACAGAGCACAAAGAATGGACCTAGAGTCTATCTAGAATTTCAGAGCATTCTGACCCCTGAACTGCCACTCATCTTTTCAGGATGAGTTGGAGAAATGTCTGTGGGGTGGTTGGTGCACAGAACCATGATATCTCTGCCTCTCCTTCAACACAGAAGCACCAGTCCATAAGACATATACAGAAATGGTCTAGGATCCCTGCACTTCTGCAGGATGAAAGGCCAGAAATATCTTAGAGTTGATATTTCATAGGCAATTTACTGAAACATACACAAGAATCACTGACAGAAAGAATACATTAGTCAATGTAAGAATCACAATTATCTAATTATTTCAATCCTGTAACTAAAAATAAAAAGAAGACTATAATATTGTTGAAACAGTTACCAAAAATATATTTTGAAACAAAACAATTTAATTTATATTTAAACAGAACAAAGGTTCATGGTCTTCGAACGAACTGGGGGAAAAATCCCTTTGACATAGCTAACCATGTCTTTGTACGTAATTTTATCTATGGTTCAGTCAAGCCTCAATGGCAAAACAGAGTTTCTGGTAGGTTAAGGTGCTCTAATAAGAATAAAAATTCTGAAAAAAAAAAGAATGTATAGAAATATTAAAGAGGCATTGAAATAAATCAGAATCTTTTATTATTAATTTCCTTGATCTAATCTTAAAAACCCACTCCAGCAACCAAAAAAAGATCACATTAAAGCAAAAAAAAAAAGCAAAAACAAGGCTCAAATTTTAACACTTGGCTCAGAGCAGGCAAACTATTGTAAAGAGCCAGCTGTTTCCCATTAACAAAGGTTGGAGCAATTTCACTGAGAAAGCAACCTAAACACATACCTGTGGTGCATGTAAATGCTTTGAAAGCCTGTTGCATCATGTAAGTCAAATTCAGGTAATTCCAGGTTAACCTGGTGAATGTGTGGTATGCGCTTCTGGGTTTCAGAAGGGGGAGCATTGCAGTTAATACATAGAAGTGCCGCTACAGGTTTCATCTACACTTTAAACAAGTTTGAACTTATTAGATTTTGAAGGATTATACAAAACTAACCCGAACATCTGATTTATTCCATTTCAGGCAGAAGTGCTAAGGTTTTATTATGCCAAGAAAAAACATTTGACTAAAAAATCTTTATAAAATGCAAAGTACATGTGATCCAAATAAGAAATGTGTGTACAATTGATGCCAAATAAAGATTAAAGAGTTGTTAACACTGGCTAGATATTGGTAATCTTGATATTCACATAAGTCTACAAGGGTTAAGAACCTTAAGATCATAGTTAGAAATTCTTCTCTATTATTTTAATGTTTTTCTCATGATTAGCTGGTGTGTGTGTGTGTGTGTGTACACAAGATGATTATAAAATACCATTTAGGAAAATGGAATCTAGTGAATATGACATAAGCTAATCATGAGAATTGTATACATATATATGGATATTATATATATACACATATATACTATTTTATGGTGTATACTATTTAACTATCTAGGGTATGGTGTAATGGCACTATTCATTGTCTTTTCTGTCACTATTACAATCTCTGCTATACTTAATGAACACCTTCCTTATACTTAATGAATGCCTTTAACACAGATAATATGTGCTAACAGATGGCATGACAATTCCTGACCAAATTGTTTTTCAATTTGAGAATCTGTTTTGCTGAAAATGACATCATTTTGAAGTATCCACTTTGTATTGCAGGAATAATTTCTTCCACAAAGCTTACCTCACTTTTGAAAGGACAGAAAACTGTCCAAATTTCAGCAATGGGGTTAAGTGACTTGCCCAGAGTAACACAGCTAGTAGTTGTTATGTATCTGAGGCTGGATTTGAACTCAGGTCCTGCTGACTCCAGGGCTGGTGCTCTATCCACTGCACCACATAGCTGCCCCTGCTAATAGAGTTCTGAACTGATCCATCTTTTTTTTTTTTGAAGTATAATATAGAACGATGGAATAAGAGTGATAAGAATTTGCATATCCTTTAACCCAGTGTTTCTTCACTAGACTAGTACCACTTCTCAAAGAGATCATGGATAGGAAAGTAGAGTATCTGTGCAAAAATATTCCTAGCAGCCCTATTTGTAAAAGCAATACAAAACAAAAACATTGGAAACAAAATTGTTCAATGGTTTGGGAATGAGTGCCCAAATTATGGTATTTTAACAAAATATACCATATTATCAAGGCATAAGAAATTATGAAAATGATGAATTTGAAGAAATATGGCAAGACTTTTATGAATTATTACAGAATGAAGAAAGCTGAACTAAGAACAACCACATACACATTGATTAAAACTATGAAGTCAAAATTTCTAACAGCAACAAACCACAATTATTCGATGGCACCCTTTATACCAGTTATTCTTCTGAGTTTCTTATTAATTATATGCTACAGTCTGCTCATATCTAACATATCTTTCAATTGCCTTCTGTGTGATGTTATCTTTAGTTCTTCAAAAACAGTAGTGTTCCATGCTTTGATATCATAAAACAGTGGTAAAATGTTTATATTGGAGAGATTAGCATGAATAAGCTCCACTGTGTTACATATATTCTCCATCCGTTTGGTCTTTCCTGTGTGAATGGGTAATATATACCTAAACTTGTATTTCTTCTGTATGTGTTTGGTTAGGCCAAACTACAGGTCCCAACTTCATCTTCTGCTATTTCCAGGCACTGAGCTATTGGAATCCAAATGGGCTATGAGTTTCTACTAGCATCGATGGTACAAAAAATGAAGTATGTGCACTGGACAAATCTGTTACATTTCCCATCATCTGTGGTTTTCTTTCCAGTTTCACCACTAAATTTTCTTGGGATGAAATGAGTCTTACAGTTCACAGAATCATTCAATTTGAGAAGTAGAATTAGGTTATTTTCTCAGAGTCAGTATTCATGGAAGTACAAATTATTAGATAAACACAGAAACAAAGGGATAGATACAGTGTTCCATAGACCATTTTTCTTTTGCTAAAAGTCATTCCAAAGGACTTGCTGATTTAAAAATTAAACTTGATTTCTCCTCCATTTTAATATCTTTTGATAATGTAATTTTATGGCACTGATTACTTATAAGTTTATTACTTACTACAGGAAGTCCTACTTTTAATTTGTTCTAAATTTACCTTACTCAAATTTCAGAGCATAACCTTCTATTTTAAAATTTCATGAAAAAAAATCTTTTTTTCTAACTCATGTCCCAACTTTTTTTAGTCCATCCCCTTATTATTGCCCAGGATTACCTCTGATCATTCTAATTATCTTTCTTTAATTCCATTATGTGTTTGTTGAAGAGTGATCACCAGAACTGAAAACAGTATTTCAAGCATACACACACCATAGTTTTACAATCATAAACTTAAGGAAGATAATATTCTACTTCTGTACATATGAAGTGTTTTCTTTAGAGATCAAATTATTTGCCCTAGGACACAGTTGGTAAGGAATGCGTTCTACTGGTGATAAAGAAGATAATTTACTGATTCTCTAATTCTATATTATTTTCACTAGTGCTTTTTACAAGGTCATATACCTGATGCCTGCAAAAACACTTTTCATCTACCATTTATTTTTCTTGAGGACCCCAAAGTAAATGTTAATCTTAGGAGCTTCAAAAATAATAAAGTTCGTTTCCTCATCAATATCTTGTGTTGCAATTTTATGACAATTCTCCCTCAAAGTAATATACACTTTAATTTTCTAATTTAACTGGTATCTGAGCTATAATGCCTAGTCATTTCTCTCTAAAATGCCTGCCAATTTTCAAGATGTACTTAGGTCTTCTTAATAGGTTATATATTTTTATTTTGGATCATAAAATTCCATGTCAACATTAAGTTGTTTATTGATGCTTTGGGGGAGATAACATTCACTAAACTTGCCTAAATGATGTTAAAGTACATAGTAACTGGGCTCCACTGATGGTTTATGTTATACCTCAAATAAGGTAACATTCAATATTTTGGTATAATGAACATAAAGCATGTAAGTGCACATTGAAAAACTTAGAAGCAATTCAAATAGAAAATAACTAGTTCTTAAAACTCAGTTAATATATTTGGTTGGCATTAATAGAAGTAGTAGTTACAAGCATGGTACAAATTTCTATAAAATGCTCACATCAGCTAAAGACTACAATATTCTGTTACTCATATACACAACTATAAAGGAGAGGGTGAGGGACTATGCCTGACTAGATTATCACAAAACACAGAATACATCCGTTTACTCTGAGTTAAAAAAAATCACTAGAGAGTACTTCTCTGACAAGGCTGATTTAGACAGTAAACAATGATCTGTACACATTATTGCAGAAAGGATATCCATGAGTTCTAGGTTAACAAGCTATAAAGCACATTTTTATTGCTTAAAACAGCAACTTAGGATACTGTGGTGCGAAAGATTTCTATTTTAAACTACTGCCACATTTAGAGCTGCATTTTCAATTTGTCAGACTATCTGGGGAAAAGAAGATTTTCATAGCCTGATTAGTGGAAAACAAAATTCTAGAGAGAGAAAAAGTTAATATATCAGTGGTATAGAAAAACTGGTAACATTTGAATCAAAAACATGGAACTCATATATTGGAACAGTATAGAATGCTATATCATAGCATGATTATCTTGATCTGACATCCTATTCCATTCTTTCTACTCACACAACTACCACTTTGGTTCAAGTTGCACTTCATTATCCCTTGTCTTGACTATTGTAATAATCTCCTAATTGGTCATCCTGCCTCAAGTCTCTCTTTTCCTATCCATCCTCTCTACACATTAACTAAAATGATTTTCTTTAAGCACAGGTCAGACTATTTGATCCTCCAACTCAATAAATTTCAATGGTCCCTACAACCTCTAGGATCAAATGCAAACTCTTCTGTCTGGCATTTATCATCCTTCACAACTTGGCCCCAACTTATCTTTCCAGCTTTATTAAACATTACGTTTCTTCCCATATTCTATGGTATAGCCAAACTTGCCTTCTTGCTGCCCCTTGCTTCCAAAGATGGTTTGTAACTATTATTGACTGATCAATCAACAAGAATTTATGCACCAAGTACTGTCTTAGGCACTGGGAATACAAAACCAAAAAATATAACAGTCCCTGTCCTCAAGGAGCTTACATTCTATTGAGTGAGACAATATGTGCACATATGGATACAAAATAAATACAGGCAATGGAGGTGAGAGCCTTTGCATTCTTTGTGCTTTTGCACTGAATGCACTCTTTCCTCACTTTTAGTTTTAAGAATCTTTTAAAAAACTCAAGTCAAGCATTACCTTCAACATGAAGCCTTTTCTGACTCTCCCCCAAACTGCTAGTGCTTCCACCTCCATTGCCTTGTATTTTGTACACATTTTTGATGCTGACTTGATGTGAACTCTATGTAACCGTTTAGCCTGGATGCTTTTTGAATACCATAAAATTCAATAAATGTTCTGAAATAAAGGATGCCAATGCAAATATTGTAATTATTGCACACTTTCCATGTTGTGAGAAAATGATGTTTACCCATTTCGGGGTAACCTCTTTATTCAGAGACAAAATAGAGTACTAAATTATTCACTAAGGAAGAAAAAGGGAAAACTGTTCTACCAAACCCAAGCTACTGCATTTAATGATATGCTGTCAATGAAGAGGAACAATATAAAAATGACTTTCTGTTTCATGCAGCACACTCTCACAATGTAAAGAAACAAAATTGAAATAAAAAATAAAATTCAGTGTACAAATATATATCATAGATAGTCTGTCTTCATTCCTGCATTTTTCTCCTTTTCATCATATGTCCTAAAGAAAAAAATACCACTCAGATACAAAACAATAACTAACAATTTTGGTACCCAAGCAAGCAGCACAAAAAGTACCTTCAAATCAATTTTATAATTTATGCTATGAAAATAATATACCAATACATGATGGATTTTGTAGCTATGGGCCCTTCCTCCACTAAGGTAGCTCAAATCCTTCTATAATTTAGTAGAAAGGCCTTAAGAATCTCCTTCACCTCAAAAGGTTAACTGACTTGCTCATGGTCTTATAGCTAGTAAACATCAGAACTGAATTTTGAAGCTAGATCTTTCTGATTCTAAAGCTAACACTATATTCACTATGAAAAACTGTCTCTCATGAAATTAAGAGAAATTCAGTTAAATGGGAGAAGAAACCCTGCAATACCAGTGTCCCCAGTACATTGTAAAGCCTTGCAGGACAGGCCTTGGGTAGGGGAAACAAGAAGGACCAGAAAACAGCTGATCTAAGGAGGTGTTTGTCTGTCATGTGACCATTTGTGGGGAAGAAGAAGCATTTGGTAGTTTTTAACTAATTGTTTTATTTGGATCTTTATTTGGGTCTTTATTTTTTTTTTATTTTGAGTATATATACTACAAATACTATATATAAGTATTTTTAATTTTAACTATTCTTGATAACTATTTGTTAGGCTTAGTTGTTTATATGCTTCTGATATCATAAAATGCAAATGTAGCAAATTTAAATTTAAATTTCCACAACCTTCTAAAATGATTACTTAAAATTTTTGTGTTAAATTGTGAAGATCTGGGGAAAACTTGCAGTTGCTCCACCCTAGTTCATTTAGATTCTATACACATGTTTTTATTTAGTCATTTTTCAGTTCTGTCCAATTCTTCATGACCTTTTGAAGGGCTTTCTTGGCAAAGATACTGGAGTGGTTTGCTATTTCTTTCTCCAGCTTATTTCATAGATGAGGAAACTGAGCAAACAGGATTAAGTGACATCCCAGGTCACACAACTAGTGTCTGAGGCCACAGTTGAACTCAGGAAGATAAGATGTCCTGACTCCAGGCCCAGTGCTCTTTCCATTGCACCACCAAGCTGCCCCATACACACATACATACGTATATGTGTGTTGGTGTGTGTGTGTGTGCATGTGAGCCAATATAGTTATTTGGTATAGTTCCAAAAAATTGTTCCTTGGTTGTCAATAGGCAAGGTTAAGCAACTGCCAGTGACCCGAGGCTTGTCAGAAGAAAAGCACCTACCTGGGGCAAGGGGTAACACATGATGATGATAATGAAGATGATGATGAAGAGTCATACTTATACAGCACTGTAATGTAGCAGTTGACCTCGAGCTACCCAGATTTGTGTGTAGAAACAGAAGGGTCAATGCTACCATTTTAAGAGCCAGTACCCCTTCCTTATAAGCACATCAGATACTGAAAATTTCCATAATGAACCACTTCAATACCTGCTGTGCTACAAAAGGAAGTGATAATGGGACTCTACCACCACTGATGATGTTAATGATAATAATTTTTTATTATTTTGCTCATTTATCAAAAGACATAAGAAGTTTTTTATAATTTATTATTTTACTCAAAAGAGAATGGCCCAATATTCCACATGTAATGAAAATGTACACTGACCAGATGATACATTTGGGTATACAGCTCTTGATGCCGGTGACAATGGAAAAGGAGAAAAAAGGGAGAAAAAGGAAAAGAAGAACAAGAATAGGAAGATACTGAAGAGGACAATGAAACCAGTGAAGACAAATGAAAAAGAAAAATACAAGAAAGAATACAAAATCTTCTTAAATCACTGTATATATACATACTAATCCTCCTTGAATAAGAACAAGATCAAAATGGATTAATCAAATTTACTGATGTTGCTCTGTGGCTGTAAATGGGTAGAATTGTATGGAAGCAAAATCAAATTTGAAAAAAAAAATAAACTTTGTATTCATTGAAGCTCTCCAAATACTGAATAGGCTGAACTTGGGAGACCAGTGTACATGTGGACTTGGGAGAAACTGGGTTTTCTTTCACTGGAAGCCTCCAAAAAGAAACCTGATAGTGACTGTTGAGAATAAAACAGAAGGAATTCCTGACTAGGCACAGGTTGGATTAGACTTTTTCCACCTATGATCTCTTCAGTGCTTCTCAAACTGTGGGTCATGACCCTAGTAAAAGATGTTTTCTACAGAAAAGAACAGATAAAACTACTAATGAATGCTAATTTTATTTAATACATCTCTTCATCCATAAATGGTAATAATGTACTTATTTTGAAATATTTAGTTTGTATTATGTAAAATATTTAATGTTATAGATCATTTCTGTTTATTTTATGAAGAACATCACATAAAATCCTGAACTTCCTGTTTTATTTAGATACTTCTGCTTTTGGTTGATTACTGAGCCTTGAAACTAATTTATATATAATTACATATCATAAGAAAAGCAACACTTGGTGAATAAAAATGTAAGTAATGCTAAAATTTTAATATTAAATGTAACTGAGAATGGTGGCACATGCCTGTAATCTCTGCTACTGAGGAGGCTGAGGCTGGTGCATCTCTTAAACTAGGAAGTTCTGAGCTATAGTGGACTAAGCCAATCAGGTGTCTACACTAAATTCAGCCTTACAATGGTGAGCCTATGAGGAGCCACCATGTTGCCTAAGGAAGGGCAAACTGGACCGGGTTGCAAATGGAGAAGTTCCCCTGCAGATCAGAGTGTGGATCTGGCCTACAAATAGCTCCATACTTCCAGCCTGGGTGATATTCATATACCCAGTCAAACACACACACAGATACTCTCTCTCTCTATGTCTCTCTCTCTCTCCTCCCCCCCCCACACAACATTATGTCACATATAGATAAACAACAATTTCCATTATATATATAGTTTGTGAATATAACATGTGTGTAATATAGAACTTATTATGACTTTATAAAGAACTATTTAAAATAGTAGTAATGTTTCTAAAACAATGTAAGAACAGCAAGGCATTTTCACTAAATATGATACTATTCCACTCAAATTTAGTATCATGCAAAGTTTTATGATTTTTAACACACTATGAACCTTGATGGACAACAAACAAAGCAGCTCAGAGTTTGAAAGCAGAAACTTCATTATGAATATGTCACATATACATATATATGAATATTATCATACTTGTTTATACTTATATGGTAAATATATATGTATATGTATATATATGCATATCTATACACATATATCAAATATATAGACACTATAAATCAAGTCTAACAAAGCTTTTTGAAAGTGTGTAAAAAGTAGACTAAAGTGTAAAATCTTTCAAGAACCATCTCATTCTATATTTTAAAATGTTTTTTCTTTGCCTAAATATCCTATTATGTTTTTTTTGTCTGAAGTGTCATAGTTTAAAGAAAGAAGAATGCATTATCACTTGACATAACTGTTCAAAGGCTCAAATAAGCCACAGAAATAATACACTTAACCCTTATTATTCAAAAATTCATTTCTGAATTGAAAATAGACTAAGTCAAATAATGAATATATGGTAACACCTTTGTAGAGCATTTTAAAGTTTACAAAGCATTTTCCTCACAACAGTTGCGTGAAGTAGGTAAATGTTTGTACTTGAATAACCTTAGTTGGTTGATAAAAGTGGCTTAGAATAACAAATTCTGTCACTTTTTAAAAAATTCACTGTTACTACTGTTTAAAATCTACTAGGAAGCAAGATGACACCATAGCTCTCCTTAAAAGTATCTTATAAAATGTTCTCAATATTTAAAGCATAATAAAACATTATATCTTTATTCATAGGAATAGGTACTAATGTATCAAAGTTACCATAGTTGTATAATTTCCCCGGTATTAAAAATGTCCCAGAGAACTTTAAACAATGAACATTATGTAATTTACTAGTGTTATGCAAAACTCAAAAGAATAGTCTAAATCTAGTCTTAAAATAGTTAAATAAATCCATCTCGTACCTCAGGTAGCAAAAGGTACCCAAAATAATGAAGAAGTATATGATGCAGTACTTATTATGATTACTATGGTGATGGCTACTTTCTAATAGTTGGATAGAAAATTGCCCATTGCAATTAAAATTCTATAAAGAAAGCCATCAGTGAGAAATAAGGAATGCATTGATATTTTGCAGGCAGGTTAATACAACTGGGTTGGCAATGTTTCTTTTGAGTCAGGTACTATTGGGATTGGGACAGTGTATTCAGTGAAGTATTTCTGAATAAAGACAGAGATACATCTGTTAAAATCCTTGGTGTCCTTGGTCTCAAAATATCACATATGCATACAATCATGAAACTTCTCCTTCCTTCTCCACCCCTCAACCCATCCAATATCTGCAGTTACCAGTGTTCTAGACTAGAGTCAGCAGGTAACAAAAACCAGTAAGGTAAGAAGATGATATAAAATGCTTGCATAGACATCAAAGAAGGAAAGATTTTTAAGAAATGAAGTAGGGGAATAAAATCTGGAAGTGACTTTAGTGAGTATGGAGTAAGGCATGTATAAATAGTTCTGTGATTCAGAGAAAATGCAAGGAGTAGCCACCAATGGTACAATATACAAAAGACTTAAGGGAAGACTTAAGGGAAATTGAGATTTTAATTCCAACAAGGACATGAATGAAAAAAATATTGCTTGAACCACATCACACCTATCAGATTGACCAACATGACAAAACAAGAAAATGATAAATGTTGCAGAAGATGTGGGAAAATTGGAACATCAGTGCATTGTTGGTGGAGTTGTGAAATGATCCAACCATTTTGGAGAGCAATTTGGAACTACGCCCAAAGGGCTATAAAAATGTGCATACCCTTTGATCCAGCAATAGCACTTCTAGAGCTATATCCCAAAGAGATCATACAAACGGGAAAAGGACCTACATGTACCAAAATATTCATAGCAGCTCTTTTTGTGGTGGCAAAGAATTTGAAATTGAGAGAATGCCCATCAATAGGGGAATGGCTGAACAAGTTGTGGTATATGAATGTG
>NW_020954953.1:25834960-25859174 GCF_900497805.2 Vombatus ursinus | reverse complement strand
ACTTACAACATCACTAATGTGAAAATGTGTTTAATATGAATGTAAATGTATAGCCTATATCTGACTGTGTGCTGTCTTGGGGAAGGGGGTGGGGAGGAAGGGGGTGAAAAATTTTAAACTCAAAAGCATATGGAAGTGATTATTGATAAACCAAAATAAATTAATATAAAAAAGGAAAAAATTTTAAAAAAAGAATATTGCTTAAAAAGTTGAATGTATTCAGAGATGGACAAACTGTGTTACAGTGTGTCTGGAGAGAAATAAGGCCAATTAGAAAAGATATGAAAGTTTACTGAGGGATGATATGGGTTGGCAGCTTGTTTCTGAATTGATGAGGTAGGATTACCTATATTAAGGCAACAAGACAATAGGTGATTTTGTTTGGGATTCTACCTGTAATCCCATCCCCAGGTGTTTTACCCCTATGGATGATAGCTGTAGGACTTCTAACAGAGCAGGACATTGACATAAGGCTAAAAGGCATCTCTCTGAATTATTCAAAGTAGAGAAGTGCAGAGTAATATGATTTTAGTCCAAACCCTCTCCAATTGATAGAAGGTCAATATGAAGAAATATTGATTAGATAGAAGTAGAAATTTACAAGTCTTGGGCATCATAGAGAATTAAGCTCTAAACTATGTAACTATTTGTTTTTTACCTGGTAGTTTTTCCTTTCTTCTTCTGTGTATATACCTTGTCTATCTGACGCATGATGTAAGACAATGAAGGAGGGCATTGTGTTATTGACCCTATGCCACTTTCTGGGTAATCAATATTGTTTTTGTTGTTGTTGTTGTTGTTGTTGCATTCAATATTGTTAATGACTTCCATCGCTTAAGTTCATATACAAAAATATCACCCATCACCCATTTGTCAACAATGAAATCTTCATAAAGCCCAGTTTTCATGACATAGGGACAAGAGTGAACTTGGAATCAGTGGACATAGGATTGGATAACAGATCTAATACTTACATCTGAATGAGCTCTCACAAATCACTTTACTGCTCTGACCTTCAGGTTTCATTTGTAAAACCAAGGTGCTGCAATACAGTTTCTGCAGTCTCAATTCTAATATCCTATGAGTTTTAAATTTATTTACTGAAAATTTTATGATGATAGTTACAAGAAATTCAAGACAAAATAGTCAGTCAACAAACATTTATTAAGTTCTTACTGTATGACAGGCACTAGTCTAAATTCTGGGGACACAAGGTAGAAAACAAATCAGTCAGCTAGCTTTTGAAATAGTCCAGGCATGAGGTGATAGATACTACATCAGGGTGGTGGCAGTGTCAGAAGAGAGAAGGGAATATATGAGGGCTGCTACAAAGGTAGAAACGATATGAGTTGACAACTAACAGGATACAAGGAGAAATTAAGAGGGAAGATTAAGGATGACCCATAGTTTGTGAGCCTGGGTGACTGGGAAGAGAGTGGTCCCCTTGACAATAATTAGGAAGTTAGGAAGAAGGAAGGGAAAGTATTGCTGCATTTCCTTTTTTATAGGAATACCAGACGACAATATAATTGTGTTACTTTTAACTAATGCCAGGTGTTGGTGCAGCATAACATAAAGAATCCTTAGTAGAATGTAAGCTCATTGAGGGTGAAGATTGCTTTTTATTTTTGTCTTTGTATGACTGCCTAGCATAGCACCTACCATATAGAAGGCACTTACTAGATGTCTGAATGAATAGTCGTAAAATGTAAGTCAGTGAAAAGGTCAATGCTCACTTATAGTTTAAGCAAGATTCTCTTAGCTATAATATAGGAATAAGTAAGTTATATACATTGGGAAGTTGCAGGAACTAACTAGTTTTCAGAATTTTAGAAGAAAGCAATATATGTAGCAGAAAAAAACATTTAATAGACAGCACAAGTCCTTGGTCAGTCATCCTGGAATTAAAACTTTAGATGGAAGCTTGGAGTTGCATCACAGATGTCTTTATTACATATTAAGCTCATTTTTGTACTTTCACTTCCTAATTGAGTAATTATCTTTCTGAATATACCAAGTAAAATTGAGAGTCTCTGACCTCGTGATGTTCAGACCTTGAGGCCATAATCACTGCAATAATGAAAGATAATAAGGTGCTGTCCTACATTTGAACAGATTCCCTGAAAGTGCTTAAACTTCTCTTTATGTAAAGCTCCCTCTGAAATCATTTAAGAGTTCTGTATAAGTGTAGGAACAGGGCTGGGGAAGGGTAACATGACATTGAATTTGATTATATAGACCAACAGCTATGGACATGACAGGCAGCGTGACATAGTAGATATAGACATCCTCAGATCATGGAAGACCTGGGATCAGTTTCCACCTCTTGCATTTACTGGAAGTGCGGCCTTGGATAAATCACTTAAGCTCTCAATGTACAAGACATTCCTCTAAGGCTATAAATTGCAGAAAAAGTACTCACACTGGTAGGAGGATTTTCCTTATTAGGGAGTTCATTATACCAACCAGTCCCTAAACCAAGGTAGCAAGGCTCCAACATCTTATCCATGAAAGTTTTCCAAGATCTGCTACCAAAGTTATAGAGACAAGATAAATACAGAGTTAGCGGATGCTGCCAATAATTTTAATGAGGGTATCATCTCTTCAATTCTAAAGTCTGCTTGCAGGCAAAGTTAGAATCTCTGGGATGGTGATGGTTTTGAATTGGGCCACTCTGCAATGTTGAGATTCCGTCTTAAGTGGAGAGAGAATAGTAAGAGTTAAACGGGAAATCCTTGTGTTAGAACAACGCAACTCTGATGCCTTGGTGTGCTTGGTTGGTTTTCTAGTTCCTTTGATTGCAGGTATTGTCCATGCCCCTGGGGAAATGTTGTATAGCAGGCTAAATTTAGAGGTACCCAAGATGTTGACCACTGAGAATACTGAAAAGTTTGAATCAATGACAAGGTCAGCAACATCCATGCGCTTAACAACATCTTCCCCGTTCTCTAAGGAAGTGGTCTCCAACCTTTTTTGATCACATACCTCTATTAATAATTTAAAAAATTAGAGCACAAACTTCCAGTATACTTTTTTCCCTACTCTTTCCTCTCCTTTTCTTTTCCCATCCTTTCTTTCCCTTTCCCTTTTTTTAAGAAGAAAAGAACATTAATAAAAGCTAAAATGTTTTAAATTGGAACTTATTCTGATTATAGCCCCATCAACATATGCCTCCAAACACTGAAAAATGAATTGACCAAGAATACAACTTTTTAATGGATGAGAAATTCTTGACAATTACCTATCTTTGAAAAATGTATGAAGTAATAAGTAGCTTAATATTTTCTTTTGATCTTGGTTTTCAATAAAAAATGTAAACTTATATTTTGACAATTTAGTATTCAAATCATAAAGAATACTAATCTGCTACAAGATTGCTAACCTATACTCTTTGGTTATAATGAATTTTAAAATAATAGATTACCATAATTTGTTAATATTCTTCTATTTGTAGTAGCTATACCAATATTTCTAATATCAATTTCATTTCTTTTGCATACATATTCAAATTTGATTTTTGCTGTTTTTACAAAGTAATTCTACACTGAATTCTACATTTTAAAGAATATATAGCTAATTTGTTGTTTCATGTTTCTTACTAGATGATATGCCAGATTCTCAATTTATTACTCTATCAAAACAAATATATAAAACTGTGTACTTTTATGCAAAGTACTATTGTACTTTCAAATAAGGATCTCAAAGCACTATGAAATATAGAAGAGGGAAGTGCCAGCTATTTGTTCTTGTTGATATTCTTAGACTGTTGATGTGATTAGAATAAATGTTGAATGACTATTCCTTATTTTGAACTATTACATGCATACTCTGATGCTTTAACTGTTCTGCATTTGGGCAAGAATTCACATGATGATACAACACATATAATGGATCTTTATCACTTCAACTTATAAGCATTATAAAAGTTGTCTAATAAAATATAAATGGAAAATGTGAATAAAATATATTTATGTTGAATATTGATTAAAGGAAAAATTATAAAATAAGTATAATTATATGCCATGAATTCTAAATATTAGGAAAGTAAAACATTTAGAATGACTACTGCATTTATGGTAGAGAACATTTATAAAAGACCACTTAGCTTTTTATGAGACAGACTGCAGTGAAAAGTAGCATCACTGGCTTTCAGAGGGTAGAGTTTGTTTTGGAATTATCCTAAGAAAAGGTCCAGAAGAAAATTCTTCTGCCATTCTCTCTACTGACCAGGATCTCCATATTATGCTTGGCCCACACTTCAAAGAAATGTGGGAAAAGTTGATATGGTTCAGAAAAGAGCAAAATTAAAAAAAAACCAACTAGAACAATTAAATAGATAAACAAGTTCTATGAGAAGAGTTAAATGAATTCAGTTTAACTAAGGCTAAGGGGTGACAATAATTTTTATTGACTCATTGTTTTGGCAAGGATTTAGAGGTTCTACAGGTAAATAGTAAAAACCTAACAGCAGTATCTCAGGTGTAGGTACTCGTCCAAGTATTGGTTCCCTCCTCTCCCTGCCTACAAAAAAAATCTAGTTTTTAAAAGGGTTTTCAAAACGAAGACAACTATAAATAAAATATATTAAATAATTATACATAATGTAACAACATACTCAAAATTATAACTACATTATAATTTCAGGTAAAATTCTTACTTCTAAAAATGATCCTGTCCATTTAATCTTTGAGAAAATGTACAAGGATCACGTAGAAATAATCAAATCAGACTTACAGAAATTTAAATTTAATTCTGCATACAGATTGACTGGAAACAAATTTTTTGGACTTTAGTGTTGTCTATTCCATGAACTTTAGACAAAGTATAATTCTGTAGCCCCTTATTTATCTCTTCATTAAATATAAAAATAATTCTTCCTTTTTTGACAATACACTGAATAGTAAATTAAGCTTTACAAAAATAAGTCTCATAAAATAAGGATTAACAAACATGAAACTAATAATGAACAAGTAGTCCCTTCCATGTGTCTTGTTCTGATTTATTATTCCCAAATTAAATGTTTGGCAGACAAGCTTTAAAAAGTTGTCATATAGTTGGAAAATTAACTCTTGTTATTCTAGGACCATTTCACGCAAAGATGCCTCATGCAAAAGTGCTGTTTACATAAGGGCACTCAAATAATACTGACCAATTATGGTCTTGATTTGATCATGTTGCTATCTAGAAGCTGGTATATAAAAGAAAGGAGCCATTAGGGGTCCTAGCCAGAGTAATTTAATTCTTTCATTTGCTAGTGATTGAAGCTTAGCATCGAAAGAGGTCAATTTAGACTCCATAAAGGAGGATACGAAAGTGGAAATTAGTTTCAGGTATTAGGGAAGAGCTGAGGGAGGCTGTGTCATCCTTCAATAACGAATACATAACGTTAATTTGTGCATTATTAAGTGACCCCAAAACAATTCCTTACTTAGAGAGAGGCTAAGACATTCCCTAGATAACTCAGTGACTACATATAAAAAGATAGGCCAGGTATACCAAACGCTATCCACTGTGTGTATTATTGTTCTGGGCCAGGGAATGGAAGGGAGGGGTCCAGTCTGGCAATGAACCAGGCTCTAGGTCTTCAGACTGCAGCTGAAAGGAGGTGATGATTCTGGGACAGAGACTCCAACTCCCTGAAGCACACTCATGAATAAACCTCTAGTAGCCAAATTGCTCGCCAGTCCCCAACTCATCCTCTTCAGAGGAGCAAAGCCCTAGTTCTATGTCTTCTCAATGACTATTCCACTCTGCAAACTTAGTGACTAATATATACACATATCCAGTTTTATGAGTAGCTACAGTATGATTTCACAGGTGATAGAAAAGTCCCCTGTCAAAAACAAATCCTCTATCTGGTCTATAATCCCTGAAATTTCTTTAACAGAAGGGCAGAGCAACCTTTCATGTGTACAGAGCTACTTAAAATGCATTCCTGGGAGGGTTAATATATGGGCTGAAACCTCACTTCAACTAAAATATAAATGACTAATATCCTCCCCTTTCCTATTTTGATGGAGGAATAGAGAACTTGCTGGGATTAGATATCTGAAAGAGATTATGGGGCATTACAAAGGAGAGGAAAGAAGGATGAAGAATGAAGAGGCAGGAAGCATGTAAGTCAAATTTTTCCTGTATCATATTTTGTTCAGAACTGCTCCTATTTATCTACAATTATATCAATGGATACTGCGCTTTTTGTGTGAGATGATTTTATAGCATGCACGACTCCATATAAATATAACTTAAAAGTAATGCTAGTAGAGAGAGCAAGACACTAGGAGGAAGAGAGGAAATGGAAACCTTAGTGGGTACACATGGCTTATCTATGTTCAATCTGTCAATTGTAACCTAGAGTATTTTCTTCCCTAGGTAGTCTATTCAGAATTTTGGTTCTCAATATGAAAATCATTGTCAGATGATTAAAAAAAGTTACAAATATGCTTATGATGAACAATTATGTTCCACTGACTGAACTGATAGCAATTAACTTAGGAGAATAATTACATATTTAAAATTTTAAAGCCTAAACATTGCCCTTGAGCAATCCTGTGAACTGCTTCAATTTCATCATCAGTTAATGGTGATAGGTCAAGGAAATCTGGTCAAATGATCCAAATCAATTGACAGATACATTTGAGCACCTATTATGCATGTGCGTAAGCAGTATCCTAGGTAAAATAAGATACAGAAAAATAACACTATTCCTTGAACACAAATATTATATCTTACTCATCTTTGTATCCTTTGTACACATAATACTAGGCCTGGAAGGAATCCTAGGGAACATCTAGCATAATTGCCTTGTTTTACTCAAGAGACTGAGGCCAAAAGAGTTTTAAAGCAAGAAGTCCTTCTGTAAGATTTCTAGTTAGTGGTTATCCAGTCTTGATTTGAAAAACTATTATCTCCCAAAGCAGTCTAGTCTACTTGTGGATGGCACTAAGTGTTAGGAAATTTTTCTTCTAGTGATGTCCTTTGACAGTTCTTTAAATATTTGAAAATAGCTACCATGTCCCCCCAAGTCTTCTTTCCTGTTAAGCATAAGCATCCCTAGTTCCTCCAACCAATCCAACTTTGACATAACACCATCTTGGTCCCCCTTCCCTCTTTGGACACATTCCAATTTGCCGATTTCTTTCTGAAAATAGAAGACCCCAAACTACACACAAATGTGGTCGGACCACGGCAGGGTGCAATAAGACTACTGCTTCCCTCATTCCAGACACTATACATTATTTAATACATTATAAGGAAAACATTAATTTGAATCCCAGCTCCTACTCTTACTTGCTTTGTGACTGTAGGCAGGTCATTTTTCCTTTCTGAAATTCAGTTTCCACCTCTCTAAAAGGAAGATAATACCTGCAAGTACCTAAATCCTAGAAATGTTATAAGGAGAAAATGTGTTAATGTAAATTGTAAAGTACCATGTGAAGGTCATCTGTTATCATCTACCTTTCCAGCCTTTTCATATAGCGCTCTTCTTCCTATTGTTAAGCCAAACTGGCTTTCTTACTGTTCTTCACACAGGACATTCTACTTCCCATTTTTTGTCATTACAAAATCTGACTACCATCCCTGGAAGGCACCATCTCTACCTCTTAAAAACATTAATTTCCTTTGAAACTCAGCTCAAACACTTTTTCCTACATAAGGTGTTACCTAGTCCCTCTCTTCAGTGGCTAGTGATTCTTCTCCCTAGCCTGCCACATTTCTTTGTATGTGTTGTTACTCCTAACAGCATATAATATCTTTGAGGGAAGAGATTATTTCATTTTTGTCTTTTTATTCACAGTATGTAACATAGTTCCTAATAGTCCCTTCATTTCATATCCCCTTCCAGTTATTTCTATAAATGCTCTGAGATGATCTAGCTAAATTGAGTATAGCACCAAACTTTCCATGGACTCCTTTTCCCTATTTCGATTTTCATTGTTTTGTGAGAATGTGATCAATACTAGGCTTCCATCCTCCTCCTCCACAATGCTTTACAAATAAGAATGCATTCTAAAAATAATGGCTGTCTTGGTTATAGAAGAAATCAAAGATGTATATGACAAGAAAAGAAGATCAGGCAGTCAAAGAGTAGGGCAGGCACTAATAGACTGATATCCTAACTATTGCATTGGTAGCCACAACATATTATTAGACCTGAAGGAAGACATCATGTACATTGAGGAGTTTCTTTTTGAACAATTTATCCATAGATGTTCACGAAAAGAGTCAGTTAGGTGGCTTTTTGGAGAGAGTGCTAGACTTGAAGACAGGAAGACCTGAGCTGAAACCCTGCCTTGGATACTTAACGATGTTTACCTGAACCAGACATTTAACTTTTGTAGCCTCAGTTTCCTCATCTCTAAAATGAGGATAAGAACAGCACCTATTTCATAGGGTTATTGTGAGGATCAAATGAAATGTAAAGCATGTTGTAAATCTTAATGCTCTAGATGAATGTTATCTCTTACAACTGTCAATATCTTTTTTAAAACAACACCTTTTCTGGTCTAGGATATTGCCTGCACCCTTCATTCTTTACCATTCATTTATACAATAAAAACTTTGAATAGTCAGAATACTCAGGGTAAAAGGTGTTTTGGTTTCTTTAAAATTTTGGTTAACTATAGGATATTTGGAATACATATATTTTTTCTATTCTTCCCCAAAAAATATTTCCAACATATGTTTGTAGACTTTCAAACCTTATAAAATATATTCTGCTAGACAATAATAATAATGATTAATAATAATTAGATTTTTTTAGCACCTACTATGTGCTAGGTACTATGCTAAGGATTTTATAAACATTATCTCATTTGATCCTTGTAACAACCCTGGGAGGTAGGTGTTATCATTATCTCCATGGTCTCCAGTTGAAGAAAAAGGCAAACAGAGGTTAAGTGACTTGTCCAGTCACACAATTACTAATCATCCGAGGCTGGATTTAAATGTAGGTCTTCCTAACTCTAGACCCATGAACCAATGTATGTCCCTGGTGATTAGAGATATTAAAATGCATCTAGATCTTTATACTTAACAAATATCATATCATTTTATATCTTCAATATCAAAGTCATAGGAGACTGAGCTACTTTTTTACTGATCTCAGGGCTTCCATGGACATTTTAAAATAAATTCTAAAAATTAGCCAGTTTCCTGCAACTTGCCTTGCTCTCATAAAAGTAGGGCATGGAAAAGATTTTCTGCTCTAGTTTGATGAAAGCATACAGGAGAGATGAAACAAACCAAAAAAAAATACTCTCACATGATCAGGCTGCATTAATGGCAGCATGAAGGAGGTGCTAGGTCTGATATTCTCTGCCTTGGTTAGACCACTTTTGTTTTTTAATGTTCAGTTTGGGGTGGCATTTTAGGAGAGACTAGGACAATGGGAGCTTGTAACAAGAGGGCAGTAAAGGGTGGTTAAGTGATACATAACAATACTAAATGAGGACTGAAAGTATATTAAATTCAGAGGAGATACAGCTTGGAGAAGGTATACTGGAGGATAAGCAGCCATGCTCTATTATTTCAAAGGTTATCATGAAACAAAGGGATTACACTTGGTCAGTCTGGACACAAAGGGCAATACAAAGACCGCAGAGAGAAATTACATGGAGGCAGATTTCAGCTCAATGTAAGAAATTAAAAAAAAAAAAAACAACCTTCCTAATCATTTAAACTACCTAAAGGTAGAAAGGACTGGTTGGTAAGACAGTGAGTTCCTAGTTGCTGTTCCAACGGAGGTGGAATGTTAAGAAAGTTTCACAGAGGAATAATTCTTTATGGGTGGACTGAACTAGATACCCTCCCAGCTCTGAAATGCTATGGTTCTAAGAAATCTGGTTAGGTGGGACTCAGTTAAAGTTGAGGCTTTACTGGACAAGTCACATGAAGCAAACTGAATTCATTTTTGAGGTGAGAGAATTCTTTTGAAATAACTCTAATTGTGAGCCCTGTGTGATATAAGACCAAGGCAAGTCACAGTCAGGGTTTTGCGCTATTTATGTTTAATAACTGATTCTCAGAAAAGAAAGAAAAAGAGCAGAAAATGCACTTTTAAGTTTAATCTGCCTTATTAACATTTCCTCCATCACTTTCTTTAGTTTAGACAATCAACAAAACAATAAATCAAGCCCTGATTTTTAGTATTTGTCCTTTTCTGAGGTATAAACTCTCACACTGAGAATTTAACAATGAGCTCTTAAGAACTGGTTCAAGTTGGTTCCATAATTCTCCTGGTACTGTATGTAATGCAATTTAAAAAAAACAATTTTAATAATTTAAATATTTGGCATAGCTAATCAAACATTTCAAGACTGAAAGAATATTTTGGTATCAGTGGTCTAAATAGCCACAATCTAAGGCTTTTAGTCCTCTTTGTAAGGCTTAAATATATCATAGTAGTCCACATTTTCTAGAGAAATAAAAAATATTTCAGTGTAAAACAAGAGATCATAATTTATGATGGCAAACCAATATGTGATAGTAGTTTCCTATGTGATTTCAGTTACATCCTAAAAAGGAGGCTAATGTAAGTTTTTAAATTAGTACACTCAGCAGAGATACATCACTGTTCTGAATATACCTATGTATTTTCATAAAAATTTCTAATTTCAGTAGGAGCCAAGGGATTACCTGTAACTGCCCAATAGATTGCATTTCACACTGTATTCTGACTAGAGCAGCTGCAGGGTACTAAATAACCAGTCAATTCCTGGTGAGACAATAATAAACATTCATATAGTCCAAAGCAAGAATTCAGCTTTTTCTGTGGATTTCTGGGTTTTTTAGACTGTCCTAGTGGGAATGTCACACATGTGTTCAACAAGTACATTTAACACTTACTAATTGCTAATAGATTCACTTGAAATGCCAAATGTAATCGGTTAGGAAAGGCCTCAAATTCCAAACAGCTGTAGGCTAGTCTATTATCAATCAGTTCCCAAAGTATCTGTGATGCTCTCCCATATACTGAGAATAAAATGACTGGGTAAAATGTTACCAGTTTGGACATGGTATATATCAAGTTAAAGAGGTAAACAACAGGAAGTGATCTATTCAAATACCAGGAATTAGGGTCAATTAAATGAACATTTATTAAATTCTTACTATGTGACAAGAAGACAAGAAATACTTCAAAGTATTTCTAGGAAATGATGGCCTTCAATATTATAAATTTAACATGTAGGTTTTTTTTTAACTTAGTGAAAATTCAGTTTTCTAAAACATAGAAACTTTCAAAAGGCCAGTCAAACCATAAAATAAAAAAGGAGATAAAGGGGACAGGAGTATGAACTGCAGGCTTTCCTCTGCTCTTTTTTCTCACAAAAAAAGGGTATTTAGATGAAAGTGCTTTCCTGCCTCCATGGTGATATTGTAGTGAAATGATTAACATTTTAGATGAATATCACTCTTGCCAGACAATATATTATTTCACTGTGAAAATCAAGCTGAAAAAACTTATGAAGAAATTGGCAGAGATAGGCAGAACTTTTTTTTGCTGTTTTGTGGGGAAAGTATGTTTAAGTGACTATAAAATAGAAGAGAAATTAAATTATACATTGAAAATGGCAAAAAGAAAAAAACTAAAAATGACAAATATTTAAAACTGAGACTTAGAAATAAGTAGACTGTAAGTGGGACTGAAATTAATAAAGGGGTTTCAGTGCCTTCACAAGTCTAATTGGAGAAAGAAAACAGAATTGATAGAGGGAGGTGAGTACCAAAATATTTAATAGAAAGATAGAAAGGCAGGGTGGTGAACTGAAGAGTGCTGCCTCTATATTCAGGGAAGCTGGGTTTACATCCCAGATGCATCCCAGATGTTTGCATCATCTTGGACAAGTCACTTAATTTGTTTGTTCTTCAGTGTCCCTAATTGTAAAGTTAATGGGTTGGAATGAAAGAGCTCCAAGGTTCCCCACCCATTTCTAAATCTATGATCTTAGAAAAGAATAGAGACAGCAGAAAAGAGGAGTGCTTGTGAAAAAGCATAAACAGACTGCTATTTAAAGGGTAGTGGAGTAATGACTCAAGTAGCCTAGTAGCCCATGTAAATTGCTCCTCGGAAAAATCAAAACTTTTACTCCAAAATTAAATGGGGTAACTTAGCTCTAGGCAGGAAACTATCTATCCTGATCATAATTCCTTCACCTCCCTGGAAATGTTATCTTCTCCTTTCTTTCCCATGGAGAGAAAACAAGAGTAATCTACTTTCTAAGGACTAGGAGCGGTCATTGGCTCAGCTCCACCCATATTTCGTCCTCTTCTACTTTTATGTACTATTTCCAGTTATTCTAAGAGGACACAGAAATTTATACCTTCTAATATTAGCTTCCAATTATTTTCATAAAATCATAAGACCATAGATTTAAAACTAAAAGGGACCTTGGAGATCAACTAAGGACTTACAACTTTTTTTTTTTCAATCAAGAACTATTCTAAGCATGAGGAAATAGGCAGAAGTGTAAGGCACAAATAAGGAGTCAATATCTAGAAATAAAGGTATGGCAGAAGAGCCCAATCATTTCCTGTTTTGTAAGCAATAAACATTCACCTAGTCTAAAATAAAAATACGTCTGTTTCTGCGGGTTTCTTAGAAGCAGATAATAATAGCTGATGTTTAGAAAGCACTTTATTTAATATATATAGGGTACTTTACCTGCATTAGGTGGTGCAGTGGATAGATCAATAAACCTCAAGTCAGGAGGACCTGAGTTCAAATCCAGCCTCAGACACTAATTCTATTACCCTTTGTTGTCTCAGTTTTCTCACCTGTAAAATGGGGATAATAATGCCTTTCTCCAATCAATAGTGATTTAGAGCATTTTTCCATATGATTACAGATAGCTTTAATTTATTCCTCTGAAAACTGCCTGTTCATATCCTTTGACCATTTACCAATTGGGGAATGGCTTGTATTCTTATAAATTTGACTCAGTTCTCTATAAATTTGAGAAATTTATCAGAGACACTTGTTGTAAAGATTGTTTCCCAGCTTTCTACTTTCCTTCTAATCTTGGTTAAATTAGTTTTGTTTGTGCAAAAGCCTTTTAATTTAATATAATCAAAATTATCTATTTTACATTTCATAATGCTCTCTATCTCTTATTCTGTGATGAACCTATAACTCATTTAACTTCTTCAAGAATTTGGATGCTAATCACTTGGTGCACATATGTTTAGTATTGATATTACTTCTTTTAGCAAGATGTAGTTTCCTTTCTTATCTCTTTTAATTAGGTCTATTTTTGCTTTTACTTTGTCTGAGATCAGAATTGCTACCCCTACTTTTTTTTTTAACTTAAGCTGAAGCATGACAGATTCTGCTCCAGCCTCTTGCCTTTACTCTGTGTGTATTTCTCTGCTTCAAATATGTTTCTTGTAAGCAAAATATTGTAAGATTATGGTTTTTGATCTACTCTGCTCTCTGCTTCTGTTTAATGGAAGAGTTCATCCTATTCACATTCACAGTTATGATTCCCTCCATCCTATTTTTCCTCCTGTTTGCCCTCTCTCTCCTTTCACCCTTTCCCTTCTCACAAGTGTTTTGCTTCTGTCTGCCACCTCCCCCGATCTGCTCTCCCTTCTGTCAGTCTCCCCCTGCCCCTTTACTTAATCTTCTCTCCCGCTTTCCTGTTGGGTAAGATAAATTTCTAGATTCATCTGATTGTGTATATTATTCCCTCTTTGAGGGTAGTCTAATGATTCTGACATTGTCTCTCTTAGATCTATTTTCCAGGTAAGTTGTTTTTTCCAATGGGGTATTTTACATTTTCTTCTATTTTTTTCATTCTTTTGATTTTGTTTGACTAATTCTTGATGTCTCAGAGAGTCATTAAATTCCACTTGCACAATTCTAACTTCTAAGGGGTTGTTTTCCATTTGGCCAATTGCGCTTTTTAAGGAGTTGTTTTCTTCATTGGACTTTTGTATCTCCATTTCCATTTGGCCAGTTCTATTTTTTAACAGTTGTTTTCTTTTTCCAAGTTATTGACTCTTTTTTGTAATTTTCTTGCAGCACTCTTTTCCCAATTTTTCCTCTCTCTCTCTTATATGATTTTAAAGTTCCTTTTTGAGCTCTTCCATGAATTCTTTCTGGGCTTGAAAGCACTCCCCATTTTTCTTTGGGGTTTTGCCCATAGGTGTTTTGACATTGTTGTCCTCTTCCGAGTTTGTGTCTTGATCTTCCCTGTCAACTTTTTATGGTCAGATTCTTTTTTGTTGTTGTTTTTTGCTCATATTTTTTGTTTGGCCTTTTCCTTTTCTTTTAAATTTGAACTCTATTCCTGGGGTGGAAGAGGCACTGTCTCAGGCTTCTTGTGCCTGGCTATTTACCTGGTGCTGCACTGATGTTGCCCTGAGGTCCATGGGGGCCCCTCATGTCTGGTGTTGCACTGAGGAGGTGGTGGGGAGGTAGCTGGCCCTGCTGGAGTTGTAGGAGGTCTGGCAGCTTTCCTGGTGCTGACCTGGGTGCTAGTGGTAGTGTCTGGCATGTACTGAGGCCGGTGAAGTATTGCTGTGTTTCCCCAGGTTTACACTGAAGCCCCTGGGGATCTGGCTGTTGGGGATTGCCTGTTTGCCTGGGGCTATGCTGTAACAGATGGTGGTTTTCAGAGCTGGAGTCTACCTGTTCCTCCAGATATGCTGAGGCACTTAGGTGGTCCTGGCATTTGCTTTTGCTTACTCCACTACACTGTTTCTGGATCTCCCACTGGATTGCTGAGGTGGGGCTTGCTGCTGGCTTGCTAGGATGCTTCCTGTCCTGGACTGTGTTCTCCTTTCACCCAAGTGATCCAGACCTTTCTTGCTGAGCTCTTAAGTTTCTTGGGCTAAACGATTGTTTTATCTCTTCTTTTTGCTGGTTCTGCTCTTCCAGGATTTGTTTTAGGGTGCAATTTTATGGTTATTTGGAGGCGAATATGGGAGAGTTATGGCAATTTACTGCTTACTCCCAGAAGTCTCTAAATGATCTTTAAGATGATGATTCAGAGGCACCAAAATTTTTTGATGCATATTTGGAGCCAAAATATTAACATGGCTAAATGATTTTAATGCCAAGTCAAATTTTTAAATCATTAATCTCCTTAGCTCACATTTTTATAGGGCTCTATAGTTTACAAAATACTTTTCTCATAAAAGGAGACATATTATCCCCATTTTATGGATGAGAAATAGTATATATCAATAAATAATAAATAATAGCACCTTTATCACAGGATTGTCATGAGGATCAAATGAGATTATCTATTTAACATGATTTGCACATTTTGAAGCACAATATAAATGTTACAACTACTGCCACTGCTACTGTTAATATTGCCATTATGACTAGAGATTATTAAGAACTGGTAGATGAGGAAATGCTTCAGGTAGAACTTGACCTATGATTTGAGAGATGGTAGGGATTCTGAATTACAGGTGAAGAGAATCCATATTCTAGAAGATGGAATGACACATAAGGAAAACAACTGGCAGCTCAATATAAGTGAGTTCAGTACTATTCCTTTAAAAAGTCACTTGGATTCCCCCTTCTTATCCCCCCTCTGGAACAGAGAATGGAGGAAGGGGAATAATATGAAATAAGACCAAAAAGGTAAGTGGGAACCACACTTCAGAGGGTCTTAAATGCCATATTGGAGAATGTATATATCATTCTAGACGAAACATGGAGTGACACATGATCTGTGAGTAGAGAAATATATTTTGATTTGTGTTTTAAAAATGTCACTTTGGCAGCTGTGTGGAAGGTAGATGGTCTGGAGAATGGAGAGATGGAAAATGGGGAGATCAATTAGAAGGTTATTGAAATAGTAAGGGGTTGCAGAGCCAGAATTTAGATTCAAATATTTCTGCACCTGACCTCATTTCACCATACCACAGTGGTCTATGTAGTAACTCTTTATAAATCAGAAGACTTAAGTAAAACTATCCACTCTCAATCATGTCAAACAATAGAGAGGATGACAATACCAGCTTCCTTATTAAAATTGGGACATGACTTTGGAGAACTTAATGACAAAACTAATTAAATCAATTAATCAATGAGCATTTATTAACTGTGCATGGTTTGCCAGGCACTGATAGGTGCTGGGTAAATAAAGACAAAAAATAACTCAGCCTACTAGAAGAAACAACAGGTACATATTCACAAAATGTATACACAGTGAATACAAAGTAATTTCGTGGGGGGAGGAACTAACATCTCAGCCTAATTAGAAGACGGCATTTGAATCAAGCTATAAAGAGGGTTCTAGAGGTAAAAGCGAAGAAGAAGTGAATTCCAGGCATGGGAGACAATTTTTGAAAAGGCACAGACATAGGAGAGGCAGTTGTAGCACATGTGAGGAATAGCAGGAAGGGTGGTTTGGCTAGGGAGTAATGTATGATAAGAATAGAAAAGTAGGTTTGAATCAAATTGTAAGCAGAAAAGATTGTATTTGTTCCTAGGGCTAATACAGAGCCATTGGATTGACTAAAAGGGGAAGTGATATTGTCAGATATATGTTTTAGGAATAGCACTCTGGCAGGAATATCACAGGAGTCACCACACATCTTCCTATTATGGAAAATAGACTGAGGAGGAGAAGCCATTTGAGAGAGGAAGACCAAAGAAGAGACTATTGTAATAGTCCAAGTGAGGGATAGCAGTGGCCATATGACTAGAGAGGAGATTGATGCATGAAATACTGTGAAGGAAGAACTGATAAGACTTGACAGATAATGAGGTCTATGGGGTGAGTCACAGATCACTTCAAAGTTATGAACCTTGGTGACTGGATGGATAGTGGTACCCTCAATAGAAGTAGGAAAGCCCAGAAGAGGGGTTTGGGGGGAAATATTATGAGTTCTCTTTTGGATGCCTAGAATCTGAAATGACTACAAAACATCTAGCTGAAAATGTCTAATAGACAACTGGTAATATGGGAGTGGAGCTTAGAAGAGAGAATATAGCTGCATCCAGAGATATGGATCTGCATAGATCTCTCTTCTTCCATTAAAGATTTGCCCTGATATCTCAACACGGTGTGGTAGTGACTGAGGGCTTCTAAACAAGCTGTTCCGATAGAGTATTTAGTTTTACCACGCTGGAGAGGCTGAGATCAGATCCAGACAGAGACTATTTGTTTTTTGACTGAGGACCAATCTAGCTGAATTTTGAGAAGCTGATCACCAGGCTGACAGGAGGCTGATACTTTTTGAGGGCCGCAATAACTGTCAAAGATCACAGAGAAGTTAGTGATATCTATTAACAAAGGAAATACCTACATCAATGAAATTAATATATAGATATAGTACATAAGAACAGATTTATAACAAGATTTAAAGCTATTGATCTGACTTTTCTTTCTTGTCAGAATTACAAAATTGTTTTCAACTGAGCATGACAATTTTGGTTATAATTTTCCAAGCCAAAGAAAAGTAGCTAAGGTACACGTATGCCATTTCTTTTTGCTTATCTTGTTTAATAGTCCATGGAAAACTTTCTAACCAGTCTTTATAGATGCATCTATAAGGTGCATATAATCGAATAAGGCAATTAACTACAAAGCATTAGTTTTGTTGTATGTCGCTTTCCATCTATTCTGTATCTATCTTGTATGTTGTTTCTCCTGATTGTCTCTAAGTTAATTTTTGTCTGTTTACCCAATCTGGCCAATAATAGGCACTTAATAAATGCTTGCTGATGGATGGATTTTTTTAATTCATTTTGTTGTTTAGCTTCTCACAGTCATATCCTTACAATACTAAGCTCACTATTATTTGATATGGTTGAGAACGGGTAATTTTGCTTAGTCAAGTCTTGATTTATGAAGAGTTAAAATACACACTATTGTGAAATGTAGTTTAGACTTGGACTCAAAAAAATCTAGGTTGGAGTTCGGGCTCTGCTATCCTTGATTATTTCAATAACTTCCCCTAATTGATCTCTCCCATTAAAATGTAAGCTCCTTCAGGATAGGAACTGTTTTCACTTTTTTGTTTTTATTCCAGTATTTGGCATTTGGTAGGTAAGCATTTCATAATTGTTTGTTAATTGAATAAGTCAAAATACTTTGCCTCTACTAGAAGGATAGAATTTCTAAAGTATGTAATGGTAAGAACTTGTTTCAAACATTTATAGGTTTAGTTTAAGCAGGGTATGAACTGCATTAATCCTTCTTGTAGACAAATTTTTAATTTTACATAAAGAAAATTGACTTGAAGTACCAAGATGTATGTCATGGGGGTGAAGTGGGAATGGGGGGTTGAAAGGAAGTCATAAGTGTGTTCTCCAAAATTCCATAGTATGTCATAGATACTACAAATTATTTATAGTTTGGTAAATGTCTCACACATGAAAACCATTTAATTCATATTATGTTTTAGGTAAGCGCAAAGTTATAGTCTTAAGTGTCCTTTGCTGCCAGTTGTAAAGAATATAAATATTCTCTGTACAAATAGAAGAAATGCAGAGCTTGTATGAGAAGCAGTTCTCCTCCTTGACTATTTGTTCTCTCTCTGATACAGGTTGACAGCTGATTTACAGGGACTTGGTCTCACCTTATTTACATCTGTATCAATGTGTTTAGGAAGTAAGAAGGGACGCAAGATATTCAATTTTTATTAGGAAAGAAATGGCCTAAGCCCATACTCTCTCAAGCAACTATTTGAATTCATCAGCGTTTTAACCATTTTCTACTTTCTTCAAAATGTAAATTATTCAAGGAGAGCAGTTAAACAATGATCTGATAATTGCTCCCTTTTACTAAACCATAAATTGCTTGTAATCTCAATCTCATACTGTGGAATTTTGGAAAAACACACTCATGACTTTTTTCCCCTCTGATAATCTGAATTAAAGTCTTAAATATATAAAAACTACTATTGAAACAAGTTCCTAATATTATTTTTCTTGAAACAGGGTAAAAAAAATAACATGTATTACCTCAACATATTTTTTTCAACTGCTGGTTACAAGCAACAGAAAAGGACCATATATACTTTACATAATCAAGATAATGATAGTTACCCTGTAACATATGACAGACTCCCACATTTCTATGAGGCAAACAAAAGGGTAAATATGGTTGCTTTGTAGCATGTAATCTTTAAAGAAACTTTCTTACACAACTATTTACCATTTTCTCTGAGTCCATCACACATAGAATTCATTTGAATTAGATTACCAGAAGAAATATATGTAAAATTGTGAGGTCACTTTCCCAGTAATACTCTAGAAATTTGATTTTTCTTTTTCTAGATGTCAGTGGCAAATGAATTGCTTTAACATCTACAAACATTTAACTGACCAGTTTTAATAGTTTGGCACAAAATCTTTTCCCATTTAGATTTCACTGAGGGTGGGTGGGCATAGTGAAGAGAGGTAAAAGTTATGCAACTACTACCTATTAACCCTAAGGCCAACAATGCATATTCAAATGAAACAACCCTGAATTAAATTTCTAGTTGTGTTAACTTAATTAAGAGATGTTCCTTTCCTGTAAGTTCATCCAACATCATAAGACAAAATAACAAAAACTTGGTACCTAGAACTACTGTGGCAAGTTGGGAGGAGGAGATGGGAGGACTGAGTCTACTAAATATTTATAGGGAATGTGGGACTGAATAATTTGATGCTTACTATTATCTAAGTAGCCTTTCATTGTGCATTCCTCACAGTAACCCTGTCAGTTTCATTAATCCACTTTTTCAGATGAGGGAACTAAGGTACAGAGAAAACGGCCCAGAATAGAAAAAAAAAAATCAGCCTTTGACAGTGTCAGGTCTACACCAACACGATCTCCAAGCCCTTTTGCTGTCTATTGAATTGAACCGCAAAATATTGCCTTCTTTCGATTTTATCTTCATGTAGAAAACTAAATAATTAGGATAAAATATAATTTGAACTTATTGGGTTAGAATGTAAAATATGCCTGTGTATTCAACAGCTAAAAGATGAGCACAATTACATTTATTCTGTAATGACAGTATCGATTCGTTGACTAAATTCAGTAATTATTTTAAAATTTCCAGTAATTTCATACAGTAACCCCCTACACACACCCGCAGTGAGATGACAGGAACAAATGCCAACAAGTTTATTTTTTCTTACATTCTGACAACTTGCATTAAAAGCAGGTTCTAACATGATTGGCACAAAGGGAGTCTCAGAATGCTAGAAACTGTTGCATTCTTCTAACTAATGAAAGTGTGGACAACAAGGAAGCATTCTCATTGCTTAGATCTAGTCTATTAAAAAGACCCTAAAAAAGAACAGAGCAAGCTGATCATCTGGAGAATTCAAAGCCTAAAGTGATTAATTAGACCTTATTTTGTCTTGAGCAGATTTACTAAGGTTTTTTTTTTTCAAATAGCCACATTGTTTGTAATTACCAAAATCACACCTCCATTGGCTAGTCTTAGTTACTTCATGCATGAACAGCAATCTGATTGAGCACTCTTGTTAGGATTTCATTCTTCATTGTAATTAGCCATAATCATAGCCTTCCTGGGTGCATGAGAATGTGCAAACGACAGATTCACAACCCTAACCCATTTGAATATGAATCTTCTCAGTAAGTAGCTATAAAATAGGGAAAACAAAGCAGTTTCTCTAGGGAATTTTGTAAAGCATGCTTCTTTCTATTTCTACACCACCACCACCACCACCCCCCGCCTAAAAAATGTTCCCTTTCCAGTATCTGGGTTCTGTTTGCTAAAACAAGGGTTGCTTAATGAAGACAATGGCTTATTATTTCCTTAAGTGACACAGCAGGGCCTAAGTATTACAGGCCTAGTTCTTTCAGCCTCTGCCAAGGACACAAGGAACAAAAGAAACAAGCAGTGGTGTGTGGAAAATAGAACTCTTTGCTTAGGCTACCGTTTGTGAACGCTGTCCTCTGAGTAAGATGGAGGCCTATGCTATTCTAGATCTCAAAGGCAAGGGTTTTCTCTTCTTTTTCCTGTAAATGACTCAGACATTGTAGAAAAAGCTCAAGGCAGCAGAGACTAAAAACAAAGGCAAAGTGGAGGAGGGGTGACATTTCTGACACTGTCCCAAGCACATTCATAGTGAGCCACCTACTGGTAACAACACTTTTTCTTCTTCTTTTTTTTTTTTTTAATATCTAATCATCTAAAATCCTTTGGGAGAACCTTGAAAATAGGTACTGGAATGAATCCAAAAACTAACTGAAAAGAGAAGAAATGGGAAGGCAGGGTAGGAATAGCTTTCAAATGAATTCTTTATTTCTAAATACATATTTTAGTTATTTGTATTAAAAATAAAGTTCTGGCATGAAATAAATGTAAAATATGAAGAATTATTTAAATTGTGTGCTCTAGAACACATTGAAAAAGTTATTCATATTGCAACAAAAAGAAAATACTTTGACGTGGAAAAATTTATCAATTACTTGATTTTAGCAAGAAATATATTAGAAATGTGGTCTTCTAAACTCAAAAATTCTTAGTCCCAAGAAATGTTCCTCCCTTTAAAAAATATATGGCATTTTTGTAATGAAATATATGTTTTTTTCATATGGCCAGGATTTTTTTAAATGCTGTTCTATATACTCAGATATATTGACATGCAGCATGAAAACAAATAATATAATTGAGGATAAAATTTCCTTTCCGCGAAGAACTCTAGTGTATCGGGTACAAGCCTCTCAGATGAATATAATTTTTAAAACCTCTTTAGAAATCTATAAATAGGAGTTACTCATAACAAGGATTATTCCCTGAAGGAAAGGGTATGTTCACTTTATTATAATTAAAATTTATACACAAATCAAAAAATATTAGAGTTGGAGGAACTCCAGAGGCCATTTTGAGCAACTCATAACTCCTTTACAATACATCTAATAAGGAATCAACTGATCTCTGTTGGGAGGTCTCTAACGAAGGGGAATTCACTACTTCCTAAGACAATTTCACTTTTGGATAATGTTAATCTCTACAATGGCACACATCTATCACCACAAATCAGCCTTTTTTCCCTTCTAAGGTAATGTGTTGAAGCTCCACATACCAATTTATAGCCCAAGATAACTGCATTTATTCTTTTAAATTCTTCTTTTAATCAGTTTGTACCACAGATATTTGCAGCTGAGGTTAAGTAAGGAGGAAAAAAAGAAAGAAAAAAAAATAGGTTGACAGCTGTGTTGATCCAGTGTAAATTAATCCTACATTCCTGCCTAAAGTGGAGATCAAGGAGGCAGTCATATGTGTCCCCCAATCCTCAATTCAAACAATATTACGAGCACAGATGGAGATGAACCAAAAGACATGAAACTACCTGACTTAGTTTCAAATATATCTATACAATATTCATCTACAAGGAGTCACCCATAATGATCTGGACAGAAAAGCTTAACTTCACAGTGCTACCCCAGTTATCTATGAGTCAAAAAAAATGTAAAAAACAGAAGCTTATAATCAACCTCATATTCAATGGAAAGTATGAGGTATAAAACACCTCATGGAATTTTACTGCATGCCTTAGAAGGAACTCCAGAAAAGGTTAAAGGTGGCAGTGTAAGGGAGGAAATCTATACTATGCACAGACTGGGCCAGTCACTCTGGAAAGATGATAAACAATAGATTGCCTGAGTGACGGACAATAAACAGCCACTTGAGAAACTGAAAACTCAAAGGGATGATCCAATGGTCCAGCTATTTGGACAAGGATAGAAATAGCAAGGACAGGAACGTTGATTCTGGTGTTCAATGGATCTGTGCTCATACCATGGAAAGTAGCAACAGAGAGTAATACAATATGTTGAAACCAAGTAGGGAACATTAAATCCCTCACGAAACAGTTCAGTTGCAGTGGTATGGAAAAAATTCAGTAATTATAGTCAGATCCTAGTTCTAATTAACCATGTGTGTTGCGGAGCCATTTTCTACCATCCAGTTGCCATATTACTGAGCTATGATCAGAACACAAATAAGCAACTTATAATGGCTAGGTTTCTAATAATAGCTACTTGTATCACTAAGATGGTAATGACCACAGTCTGAACCAAGTGGTCAGATAGTCTATAGGTTAAGATGATCTGCTCCATCACCAATGACATAAATATTTGAGTTCACTAGAATCATACAATGTTAAAAGCGACTTTTTGAGACTGTGAAATCCTCCCCTCTCCCATTATTTTTCATATAAGGAACCCCAGAGAGTTTAAAGGACTTGTCTAGTATCTTTGCCAAGAAAACTCCAAATGGGGTCACAAAGAATCAGATAAAACTGAAATGACTGGATAACAACAACCAAGGTTATTCAGTAATTTAATGGAATATATTATATTTCTGAACTTTAAGATTATAAACTAATATTGTATGACTGCTCAGGAAGTCTAGACTTCCAGCTTTATAAATGGTTTACATTTTGTTGAAAAGCAGTAAAAATACAATACAATTATTAAAATATGCAGTAAATTATTCAAGTAGTCTATAGTTTAGGATCATAGGATATTAGATCTGAGATTTAGATCTGGAAGGGGCATAAGAGATAGATAAGGAAGGGAAGTAGGAGGGAATAAGCAGTTATTAAGTGCTTACGATGTGCTATTATTATCCCTATTTTACAATTGAGGAAACTGAAGCAAATAGAGGTCAAGTGACTTGCCCAGGGTCACAAGGAAATAAATGTCTGAGTCCAAATTTGAACTCAGTTCTTTTTGACTCCAGTCCTAATACTCACCTAGCCCCCTCTGTAGATGATGTGATGAATTGGATATGAAAGTGAAGAGCATTACAACATGGGGAATAAAGAGCCAGTGTAGTGTGTATATTATTACCCAGTATATTATGCTCCACACAAATGTGAAACAGAAAAATTAATGAAATTTAAAACTGTGACACCTATTCAACAATTTTCAATTTTCAAATTTCCAAAACTGCTCCCAAGGTCATTACCAATCTTTTTAATAGCAAAATGCCAAGTTCCTTTCTCAGTACTCAACTTCTTTGGCCATTTTGTACCATATGACATTATTGACCACCTTTTCTTGAAAGATATTCTCTGTCTTTGGATTCTAATATTGCCCTTTCCTGTTTCTCCTACCTGTCTTTTTTGTCTCTCTCACTGATTTATTTCACTATTCCTGCCTACTCTGTGGGTATCCACAAAGGTTCTGTCCTTGGTTTGCTTTCTTCTGTATATACTCTCTCCTTTGTTCACCTCATCTGCTCCCGTGGATTTAATTCACCTCTAGGCAAATCT
>NW_020954953.1:25834849-25834927 GCF_900497805.2 Vombatus ursinus | reverse complement strand
CACACACACACACACACACACACACACACAGATACACACATACACATACACATACATACAAACATATATACACCCATC
>NW_020954953.1:25814063-25834819 GCF_900497805.2 Vombatus ursinus | reverse complement strand
TGTGTGTGTGTGTGTGTGTGTGTGTGTGTGTGTGTGTGTGTGTGTGTGTATGTATGTCAGGAAGACCTGAATGCAAATCTGGACTCAGATACTATACCTCGATTTCTCCATTTGTCAAATGAAGGGGTTGAACTGAATGGCTTCTGAGGTCCCCTTTCATTTCTTGATCTATGATACTACGAGGCAATATGGAGAATTGGTTGTTAGGTACAGAAAACCATTCTCCTAAAGGGTGAGTTTACCTGCATCATCTCTCTAAGGTAAATTAGATCAAGGAACAGGAAGTAAATTAACCCCTTGTCACTGTCACACTGCAAATAGTTACAGGACATAAGCCTACTCTCAAACCTCAAGCCCTGAAGTGGTCCAAGGGGTTGGCAGAAACTTCTAACATTTGAGAAGCTTTGTACAAAAACAAGGTTCAGGTTTTTTTTTTTTAATGTAATATCATAGGTGAGAAACAGTAAAGAGCTCAAAATTTTACAAAAACTGTCTTTACATGTAATTGGGAAAAAACAAAATACTATGAAGGAGGGAAAAAATAAAGTTGGAAAGGACCTTAAAAAAATAAGCAAAGTTTAGTTAAGTAATAATTGAATATACTTGATTTTATTGACAAAGGTATAAATTTATAGCTACACATTTATATGTCTTTAAATCTTGTTCTATGTGTTATGATTTAAGTGAATAAACAGGCAACAATTTATTATGATAGTTCAATTTTAATAATTGATAATTTATTACTGTTATACTAATTTATTGTTATTACAATAGTTTTTTTTTGTTTTTTAAGTAATCATGTCTACAGAAAATAGAATTTAATGATTTGGGTATGGCTTCTGCTTTTTGAGGGCCCATGAAGTCAAAGTGAAGGCCCCCAACATTCACCTATTGGTAACCATTTATAAATCAGTCATAGTTCCTAGGAGGAAATAAAGAGGTTCTATGTGGCTTGTTTTGAAAATTCAAGATAACAAGTGACACAACTCAGTAGGAAATATAATTCAATCATTTTTATTAAGACCTTTTGGCTGTATGCAAGGTTTCCTTGATTGATATTGATTTGCATATAACTGCTATCTTCCTCATGTCTACCACAAAATCATGGTAATATACTGACGTTGATAAGTGGCCCAAAATCTTTGAACACTTGAAAATTTTGCCATATTTATGCATCTCCCTCTGGTTATTCAACTCAATTTTTTCCTAAATTTATGGGAAATCTGTATTGTTTCATTTTGTCAAGTCTTCTAAAATTCACAAGAGTTTTTTAATCACTTATTTCCACTTTCCAATTTCCATCTCTGTCAATGGTAATACAACTCTCCCATTTACTTGGTTCAATGCACTGGAGACATCTGTGACTTCATCTTTTGTATTCAGCTAGATGTCAAACCATATTGATTCCTCCTCAAAATGTTTTGTCCCTTCCTTTCTGATACCAGTGTCATCATGCTAGACTAAGCCTTCATCAACTCATAACCAAGTAACTACAACAATCTCCTACCTGGATTCTTTGAGTCCTCCTTTGCCCTATTTCTCACTTTTCTGCATACCACTGTGTAACAAGCTTTTCTAAATCTATACTTCATCACATAAGTCCACAGTGAATGAGAAGGTATTGCTTAATTTTTTTGTTCTCATGTCCACAGTGTCTGGCATAATAGGAGCTTCATACTTATCAATTGATTGTTATCATTCCTCTGCGTATTAACCTTCAGTAGTTCCCCATTACTTAAAGGACAAAGTAGAAACTCCTCATAGCATTCAATGCTCTCCACAAGCTGGCCTAACTAGACACATTGTGCCTGACTGGAAAGAACTCTAGATTTTGAATCTGAAGATCTCCATTCAAATCCTAGCTCTACTACTTAGTTCTTGTACGAATTCAGGCAAGTCATTTAACCTTTGGGGAATTAAGCTTTGTAACTGAAGAGGTTGATCTAGATGACATTAGAGGTCAGTTCTAATTCTCCAACTAAGATCCTATGATCACATTAAATCTTATATTCAATGATTACCCAACACAAATATTCTACTCCATCCAGATTAGTCTACTCATTGATACCTAAGAATGTTGGCAAATTCCCAGTTCCATTTCTCTGCTCATGTTGGTTCCCTCATCTGTAATATTATTCTTCTCAATGCCACAGAACATCAAATCGGAAAGAGAGCATCTCATCCTAAGAAGAATTTCTTCTACAATATAGCTGAAAAGGAGTAATGTAACCTTGGCCTAAGATAGATATTTTTCCAAATTGTAGGGCATACTCCATCTCTAAAGGGGGTAATAGGAGACCTTCTCAGGGAGTCAGGAAACAATGGCCAAAATTATTGGATATTTTTGTGAAATCCTTGTATAAAATTTATTTTTTTTCAACAAAAATAAAGGCAAAGTTAACAAAAGTGAGACTAACAAGCTGAATTTACCACAGTTGAAAGTGAATGAGGTACAGCAATTATATAACAAGGTATATGCAAATGATATTAATATTGAATAGGGACATTTAATTTTGACATGGACACAATATAGAGCTATTAGCCAGCATTAGTTTCATTACAGAGGTGAGCTATGTCTTTGCACTGCCGCCTGAATTTGAATATGAGATATGTAAACTTGAAATCTGACAATCTTTGTGTTAAAATTCAAGGTGATATAACTTTTTTTTATATTTCTCAACGTCATTCATGTTAGTAAGTGTAATGTAATAAAGCTGCATACAACTTAAGAAAACTGAAATAACTCAAGAATGTTTATAATCACTTAAAATTTTAATAATTAAAGCTAAAATTTGTCTAAATTACTTGTCTATTTTAAGTAAACTAATATTCTTTGATGATGGAAAGATAGACAAATTATTTAAAGAAAAGGTCCACAGGAGTAGGTACAACTAGTATAAGCAGAGACAGCAGAGACAGTTTAAGTAGCAAAAATACAGAAATTAAGTAAAAAGCTTAAATCCAGAAAATGTGATCTACTAGTGCCTTCCCTCTGAGATTATTTCCAATTTACCTTGTAGATAGCATATATTTACATAATTATTTATATGTTTTCTACCCCATTAGAATGTCAGTTTCTTGAAGGCAGGGAATATTTTTTGCCATTCTTTGTATTTCTAGTACTGGACACAGTACCTGGCTTGACTTGCGTGCATTTGGCACTACGACTCATAAATACTGTTATCAATAGATAGGAAAAGCCATTGCATTTGCTTTGTACAAATGCTTTAATTGTAGAGAAAATTAAGTTGAAATGACATCATAAAAGTTTATATGCAGAATATATTGGCAAGACAAGAATTTTTGGAGAGAAAATTAAGATCCTTTCAATGAGTAAAACTAAACTACTTAAAAAAAAACATGTCCATTATGTCAAAACAGTTGTTTGTTTCATATATGGAGCATACCAAAAGTCTTTGTGTAGTATTAATCTTTAATAGCTTAAAACTACACTAAGATTTTTGGAATACCAAATACAGTTCTTTATCTAACTACTAAATTGAAAAAGTCTCATTTGATTGGAGAAATGTTAGTGCCATCTGCACCAATTTATATGAAATATAAATATATTAAAATAATACTTGGTTATTTATATGCAAAACAACCTAAAATGTTGCAAATATCTTCTCCCTCTTTCTGCCCTGGGAGACTACAGTATAAACTCTGATGATCTCTGTTTGTCCCTCCAGTGATCCTCACCCAAACACTGTTACCATGCTTTCCTACTTTGGCTCCTGTATTCCTTACCTAAATATACAATTCACTTCCATTTCTTGCTTTTACCTGTTTCACTGAATAATGTATATCCATCCATAGTCATATTCCAGTCATGAGTTTAATCCCACCATTCCTGGTAATAACTGTGAAGTCAAATTTGCCTGTTAATGATAGAACATCAGGTTCCTCTTGCTTGTTGCCTAAACTTTGGGCATTTCTATACAGATATCTTAAGCTATGGGTCTTTTGACTACCGGTTCCTTTCTTGAATTTTATGTCCTGTGAATTTCTGGGTTGCTACCTTCTATGACAAAGATTCTTAATTATTTTTTATGTCACAGGCTCTTTTGATAGTTTGGTTAAGTCTATGGACCCCTTCTCAGAATAATAAATATGTAGGATTACAAAGGAAATCAGTTACTAAAATGTTTATCAACATTTTTTTAAAAGTTTAGACCCCAGGTTAAGAACCACTACTCTATAGTATCTAGCTTAGTGTATATGCATAGGCACTTTTGTTCCTCTTCTATACTTTAAAAAATTTAAATCTTTTTGATTTGACATTGAAGACACTAGCCAAATGCACATATATTTTACCAGCTTTTGTTAGGTACACAATTCATACATTTCTAGTGACTTGTCATTCTTCAATTTTAATCCATAGCTCAGAAATCCAAATCTCATTCTTAGATATCACTTTGACTTCCCAAATCAATTTTTCTCCTCTATCTGTATAGACTTTAGTTTTTTTTGCCCAACACTTTGCAATCTTTGGCAATACTTTCTAGATTCCCTCTGTCAGTATCAGGTACTCCTTAATTTGTATCATCTGAAGTGGCCAAGTCTTGAGAGGTTTTTGGTTATGTCTGAGATACATACCCAAGGAAGACAATAAACCAATCTATTTTTTGTTTGCAAGTCAACAAATACATGTAGTGAGTTACAACCACTAGTTTCCTCTTATTTTTGACTCATACTTTATCCTTCCTTGTCAGAGAATCTATCTCCTTCCTTTTTAGAAAGGATTAAATTTTGTTTTTTAGTTCTAAGAGCAGAGCTGTCCTTTTCTCTCCAATTTTCTTCAATGTTGCATTTTTTCGGTCTCTACTCCCTGACAAATTTAAGTTACATCTTTCATCTACCACCTCACTTTCTTGCCTTGTTTAAGCCCTGCTTTATTCTTTTTTTCTAAAAGAGAAAGAGAGACAGAGACGGGGGAGGGGGTGAGGGAAGATGGAAAGAGGGAGGGTAGGGAAAGAGGGAGGGGAGAGAAAGAGAGACAGACAGACAGACAGAGAGAGAGACACAGAGAGAGATGGTGAAGTGGTGTAGAAAGGTTTCTGGTGACCCAGGCATGTAAAGGTTCCTTGTTTCTCTCTGCCCCCACTGTGGGTCTCTGTGAATCCTCACTTCCAACGAAGCAGAATCCCCTTGCTAATTAAAAGTGGAACATGATTTGTATAGCAGCAGGCTTCACGTTGATTCACTCTTTTCTTTTTGCAGACCTTTTCATGCAAGGCTTCCATGGGGAAGTGGCTATCCAGGACTATCAGTAGAATAGTTGATACTTGCCAAAGAACAAGTGGCCAGTGACAAAGACCACAGAGAAAACGCGCGACACACACACACACACACACACACACACAACCAAACTCATCCTGAGGCTGTGATGCCAGGGGAATGAGACAACAAATGGCTAGCACTGGGAAAGCTGCTGATACTGGATCAGAGAAGAGGGACCAGAAGCCATTTGGAAAAAAAAGATCTAGACCTGCACAAACTGCCAGCTATTGTGAATCCCATCGACCGGTGAGATGGATAACCCCATTTCCTTCATCATCTTCCTTGCTTTCCCTTGTTTCTAATTGCCAGACCTGTGTCAGTATGCCGATATTCCTTATAGCTTTCAATCATGCCTGAAATTCTAGAAGTGCAATCAGGAAGAGGTTTAGGAGATGGTTACATAGGAGCATTCGATCTATTTCTTTTAATTTTATTCTTGATAAATTAAGTTCTGTAATGAAAGCATACTTAACCTCTGTATTCACTGAATTGATTGGAGTGTGTGTGTGTGTGTGTATCAGAGTAGAAAATTCATGAATTAGGTAAAGAAATGACATTTTATATATTAATATTTTAATCAAGGTTCCATTTAATGAATTTTGGGTCTGTCCAGCAAGGGGTAATTCAAACTGCTCAGCAATGATACTGAAGGAAGCATGTGCTTACAGTAGGAAGAGCAGCCTAGGTTAGGTTGAACACATTCTGGTGGCCAGCAGGTTTACTGAAGCCTCTAAGGAAGGCTGTCATATGATTGGCCACAGGAAAGCTAAGTTCATTTGGCTGACATTTCAAGTAGAGAGGCAACAGTGGCCAGTTCAAATATCATACTCCCTTGCTGAATAATTAAGGTAGCATGCTGTCTTTCTAAAGGTTTAACGAAGGCAGTACCTAAACTACTTGACCCAAGGGCTGCAAGTATGTTTGGAGGGTGGGGGGAAGTGGAGATAGTGACTTACCCACGAAGAACTTTCTTGTGCATTGTTGACTGTTCTATATCCATTTGTTTTTAATCACCTACGTAATAAGTTAAATTAATCTATGTAACCTTACTGTCAACAGGTTTAGAAGTTGTCAGACTGACATATTACTGGCTCCATCAAGAAAATAGTAAAAATGAATAGATAGAAGGTATCTTCTAAGAATTCCCATTAGCATGATACCTAAGTGACAGAATTCCTGAGGCATGCAAAGCCTCTACTACATAACCAACTGAAAAATACCTGACCCAAAGAATGATTAATTTCTGGACTATTTTATGCACACAGATCTGTGATCAAGATGATATCAAAATAACATTTCTAAGGGGCAGCTAGGTAGACCAGTGGATAGAGCTCTGGCTTTGGAGTCAGGGGGACCTGTGTTCAAATCCAACCTCAGACACTTGACATTTACTAGCTGTGTGACCCTGGACAAACCACTTAACCCCAATTGCCTCACCACAAAAAAAAGCAAAAAAAAATTACATTTCTAGTCTGGCAAATTCCATAGTCCAAATAAGAGGTAGAATGGCATAATGGATAAGCACTTGACATGGATTTAGGAGAGACAGGGGCTCCTTCAACATCTGATAGTTGTATGAACATGGGCAAATCACTTAACCTCTACGGACCTCAACCTCTTCATCTGTAAAGTGAGAATCATAATCCTATGAACCTAACTCACAGAGTTATTACAAGAGTCAAATGAAATTATATATATATATATATTATATATAGTGTTTTGTGAAGTTTAAAATACTCTAAAAGCATCAGTTACTATGATTATGGTGATAAAAATTCAGGTTTGAGCTGCATGCTGACATCTTCTTTACACAGACATGTGCTTTATATGCAAAAACAGTCACAAGCTGCCTTGCTGAGTATGTATAGTCTAATGAGAACCCTGAGATCATACCAGAAAAATCAATCAATGGTAAAAGATTTTTATAGGAAAACAGAGAGATAAAAGTTATAAAATTGTGCTACCAAGGCAGTGGCACAATGATCAGGGGTGCTTGGAGAAAACCAGAACACCAAAACAAATTGTAGCATATCAATTTAACTGTAAAGTAAGAAACAATGAGCATAAACTATTCAGAAATACAAGGAAGATTTAAAGGAATTGATGCAGTGAAACAAAGAAAACTAGGAAAACAATAGAGATAATGCCCATAATAATGTAAAGAGAAAAAACATGAAATAAAATAATGTAAGATCATAATAAGGAGTTTAAAATTGTACTTTCATTGGAGAGAAAGGGGACTATGGATATGGAATCTTGCATATACTACCTGACATGGTTGAAGTGTTGATTGATTTTGCTAAACATTTTTTTACATTTTTTTTAAAATTTTTGTTACAAAGAAAGGTTTACTGGAGATGGGAGTAGAAGGAATATTGAGAAATGAATGTGATATAACAACAAAAGCATCAATAAAACAACAATAGTAAAAACAAGAGCCAGAAATTTTTGGAGGTGTGGAAAAACAGCATGTAGCAATAATAATTCATCAAATTCCAGACAAAGTAATCAAAAAAGTAGTAACACATTTGTAGTAATAATACATTTTGAAAATTGATTAAAATGCTTAATCTACCATGTATACTATATCAGCCTTAATAACTCACTTCATATTTTTTTCACACATAATGTCATTTACTTCACATTGCATTTTTTCCTTTCTTTTTTATGCCAAAGACATGTATGTCCAAAAAGGGGGTGGGCCAGAGATGTAGTGGGGAAAGGCAACAAATGGAAAAAAAAGTGACAAAACAACTGAAACTGAATTCCATAATATAAAATGATAATGACCAAATTTGGCAAAAAAAGAAGATCTATGAGAAGCTACCTATCCCTGCTTCTTTGAAAAGATGGGAAACTGTGGGTGTAGAGCACTGCCCATTATGTTGGACTGAGATATTAAAATAATAAAAGATCAATTTCCAATAAGTTAAGATAGGTCTTCTATGGAAGGTTTTCAGGGAAACATATATGAAACAAACAAGACAGGAAGATAGAGAGGAGTTACAACTGTCCATTGAGAAAGTATTTATACATATACATCTTAAAACTATCAAAACAAATCCTTCACTCTCTACATTGGTAATGTCTTAAAACTATTAATACTCATTAATAGGTAAAATGTCTATTGGTTTACTTCACAGTATCTATGACATCTCTACACAGAGACAACTGCTTATTAAGTTTTTGTTATATTGCTGATTTGAGACCTGACTTCTAATTTTTATCTGGTATATGCCACGCATGTCACTAAAATGCCATTAAATTCATATTTATATTATAGTAAAAAAAAACATGAATTTCAAAGCTCAGGGGAGCATTTGTGACACTTTGTGAAAAATAAAAGTATTTACATTAACCACTAATTTAATTTTAATACATTTTCCCCTGATATTCTCTAACCTCTGATCATTAATGTCACCTTCAATCAAAAAATAAGATCTCCTATCCATTTCACAGACATTCAAGTACTAACCACACACAATAAAAACTTGATTTCTTTTAAAATTACACCTAATCAAATAATTTACCTGTTATTTAGAGTTAGACAACACTAATACGCTAACCTCCTAGGGAGAAAATCCAAACAAATTAATATCAATAAGCCTAATACTTAGATTTACTCTTCCTTTTTAAAAATTAGTTATTAATATGTTTTAAATATATTTCTTTTACATTTTTCAGTGTATTTCCCTTTCCCTTCTCAAAGAGCATTTCCTTACAACAAAGAATAAAAAATGTGTGAAGGGAAGTCCAGCAACAGTAATAAAAGATTGAAAATGTCTGACGTTAGGTGCAGTGAATGTCTCCCATAGTCACCCATTGTTGCAAAGAAGCAGAGTTCCTTCTTATATCTCTTTTAGGGGACAAAGTTTGTTCATTATCATTCCATAGCATTCAGTTTCAAATATTTTATCGTTGTTTATTTGTTGTTGTATTATGTTGTTTATTACAAATATTTTATTGTTGCTATTCTTTTTCATTCCCTTTGATATTCCCTTTCATTGTTGCTATTCTTAAATATTTATTGTCGCCATGTCATGGTAGTGATTGTGCATATTGTTTCCCTAGTTCTGTTTGCTTCACTTTGCATCAGTTTGTAAATGTCTTCTCATGCTTCTCTGTGTAATAAGGTTTTAAAAATTGACTAGAATTTGGGGATTTGTACATCAGAAGGACTTGTTCCCTCTCACATTTGAAATAGATTTGAATTATCTCAATGTTGAGTAATTCCCCATAGTTTTGGAAAAGTAACATAGTTTGTAGGAGGAGATGGAGAGAGACGGAGACAGAGACAGAGAAGGAAGAAGAGGAGGAAGAAAAAAAGGAGGAGGAGGAGGAACACAGAACAGATCTATTGCAGAGAATGAAGAGGTTTAATTAGAGTATAGAGTTAAACCTCTGTTTAAATCTTGGGAAATTTTATATCTGAGAGATCTGTGCTGTTATGATCTTATTAATACCATTTTGTCTAATACAATTTTCATAAAATGGAGAAAGGGGCTTTGTACGCTGAGGACCATTCTATTGTCCCAAGGCTAAAAATGAATTACTTGTTAAAATAGAGTATGGTTGATTAAATCTCCAGTGTCTAATGCAAGGGAAAGGGGGGATCAGGAAGGAGAGGATGATGACCAAAGAGAAGGTCACATCTTGAACCAGCCCTATGGGAGAAAACTGGTGTGGCTTGGGAATATAGTTCTACCTTCTTCCAGAGGAGAAAAGTGAATAGAAAGGAAAAAGTTGGCCAGCCAGCCAGGTGTGTTCTCCATAGCAACACTTGCTGGTTATACCAGTATTCATAATATTTATCATTTCTTTCAATACAGTAATATCCTATTACATTCATGTACCACATTTCGTTTAACCATCCCAGAATCAATGGGCATCTACTTTGTTTCTAGTTCTTTCCTACCACAAAAGTGTTTCTACAGATATTATGGTTCAGATGGGCCGTGTGTGTGTGTGTGTGTGTGTGTGTGTCTGTGTGTGTGTGTGATTGACATCCTTGGGGTATATGGTCAGCAGTGGAATTTCTGGGTCTAAGGGTGTAGACATCTCAATCATTTTTTTGTCATAGTTTCAAATTAATTTACTGAATGAGTGAATGAATGACTCTCAGCTCCAACAACAATTTATGTGTATGACCATATTTCCACAGCCTTCCAGCATTGACTATTCCCATCTTTTGTCATCTTTGTCAATTTATCCGATATGAAGTGAAACTTTAGAATTGTTTTGATTTGTAATTTCCCTTATTGTGGTATAATAGAATAATTCAAATACTGCCTCTGTGCTTACAAGTGGTAGCAAGTGGTTACATTGGGTAACTCATGTAACCTCCAGGGGTTCATGTTCCTCATCTTTAAAATGACAGGGTTAGACTAAAAGGCCTCTGAGATTTCTACCATATCTACATCTATAAGCTTATGATCCTATTACAGGTGAATTAGAGCATTCTTTTGTATGCTTGTTAATAGTTTGAAATGCTTCTTTTGAACACTGTTAAACATTTGTAATTTATATAGCACTTTAATGGTGGCAAAGTGCTTTACATATATTATCATATTGATCCCTGCAACAACTCTGGGAGGTAGGTACCATTATTATTCTCATTTTACAGATGAAGAAACTGAGGCTAAGAGAGGTTAAATGACTTATGAAGGGTCACATAATTAAGTAAATTCCTGAGGCAGGATTCAAACCCAGGTCTTCTACATTACAAGTCCACTGTTCTATCCAAAGTACTATCTAGCTGTTTGTTCACATCCTTTAATGATTTACCTGCTGATGCATGGTTTTTGGTCATATATATTTTTGCTAGTTCCCTATACATCTTCAGATACAGTTGATACAAAGAATTTTCCCAGTTGATAGCTTCCCCTTTTACACCACATTCATTTTATTCATAAAAAGCTTTTTAATTTTATTAATTGAACTTAACTATTTTGTTTTTTGTAATCACCTCAAACTTATGTTTCATCTTTTGTAATCACCTCTATCTTTTGGTTCATTAAGGATTCACTCCTAGTCATAGATGTTTTTGAAAGGCTTTTGATATGTTTCTCTTTAAAATTTTTCATCATATGATCTTTAATATTCAAGTTAATATATTTTGAGTTTATTGTGATATATCATGTAAAATGGTATATTTCTAATTTCTACCAGACCACATCCCAGTTTTTTAAGCATTTCTTGCAAAATAGATAGTAAGTTGCTCTTTTCTCAACAGTATTGATGGATTTATACTATCTGTTGTCTATTACTTGTTCCCCCTTATGTCTAATTGAACCTACTTACAAGGTGGCTGGCTAGGAATAATAGTACAGTTTAAGAACAGAGAATAGAGCAAAGCTAATTAGCTCAATGAAACTAACAATTTCTTCCCAGGCCTCATATAGCACATTTCCAGAAGACTGCAGAAGTAGTTAAACACATTGACTTAGCATTAGTCCATGGAGAGGAAAAAAAATATTACCCTTTCTCTTCAATTCATATCTACCTTCAGTGCATCACACACACACACACACACACACACACACACTCCATAGGAAAAAACAGTGGCAAAAAAATTAGATGTCATCATTACCACATTCAAATATTGAATAAAATGTCCTTTAATAAATTGTCCAAAAATAGTTTCTGTGAAGTTTCAGTATAGAAACTCAATGAAAAGCCATTAAAGAAATAAATACTTTTGCTTTTCATATTCAGAGACCAAAATTCTGCCTAAGAAAATAGAACATATTTAGAACCCTCTTCTGTATACCTTTTTCAAGCAAAACCACTATTTTGCATGTGTGGAAGCTAGAGGATTGGTCCCTTGAAGAGAAAAGAACCCCTAAATATTAAAATCATAGCACATGATGTAATTTCTATACACTTTCCTTCATGATGAGAAACATTATGCAGAATCTTGTCCTTCACAGATGTTAATTATAAAAATAATGGAAACTACTTTGTCATACTTCCTTTTAAAAAGAGCAAACTCCAGCAAGAATTAAGCAAAATAATAAATGTGGTGATAGTTTTTCAGACACATAAAATGCCAATAACAGATTCTGATCACCGAAATAATTTTAAACCAAGAATACTAATAATATTTACTAGTCAAATACAAACTAAATAAAGATATGGAAGTAGCTATGTGTGAATCAAAGCAATATCTTTTTTTGTTTTTCTAGTTATTAGAAAAGATTGATACTAAATGACTTTTCTGAAATTATTTACAATAATATTTTTCTCAAACAGATTGATTTAATGCAATAGGAAAGAAGTAAAAAGTAGAGTATAAACTATGTGCCTTCACTCATTTATCATCTGCAAATATATATGGATTCTGTGGGAAAATAAATGAGCAGGAAGACTTGAATATAAGAACACTATCTCGTACAGGGTATTTCAAAAGTTCTACATCTTTTCTTCAATTCATATCTACCTACAGCAACATGTGCACACACATACACATACATTTCATAGGAAAAAAGGAAGTAGCAAAAAATTAAATGTTATCATTGCCACATTCAAATATTGAATAAAACACCATTTTATAAATTGTCTAAAAGCAGCTTCTGTAAAGAGTTTCAATACAGAAATTGCAAGAAGAGCCATTAAAGAAATAAATACTCCTGGATTTCATATTCAAGGACCAAAATTTTTTCCCTAATAAAATAGATCCATTTAGAGCTCTCTTCTATAGTCATTATTCAAGCAAAATCTATTAAGCTATTAAAGCTTATAACTGCACTAAAACTTTTGGGACACCCTATCTATCTTCTTTAACAAATTCCCAAGTGTTCAATAAATACCAGCTTAGCATCATCATCTTACCCACAAGACAAACCCTATTCATACACAGAATAAGTGGCAATTTACATGATGTCCCTTGAGGGAGCTCCTTGAAAAACCCTCTTCCAAAAAAAATATATCTTCTTCACCAGCCCAAACAAATGTGGAATGAGCTACTTAAAGGAACGAGTTTCTCATCCCAGGAAATCTTCAAAAGGAACCTAGATAACTTTAATGGGGATATAGAGGCAGTTATTGTTTGGGTAGAATTTGGAAGAGATGTCCTCTAAAGTTCCTTCCAATGTTTTATATAATTGCACATGTACAACTTATATCTGATTGCTTACCATCTCAGGAATGGGGGAGGGGAGAGATGGAAGGACATAGAATTTGGAACTCAAAATTTTAAATAAAAATGTTTTTTAAAAAATAAAGTTCTTTCCAACTCTGATATTCTAAGCAAGTCACTGTGCCTCAGGAGTCATGAGAGGTAGATTTCTTTGGGTTAAAGTATTATGCTGCTACCCCACAAAACTACTAAGAGTAAAAAAAATATATATTCATATTACAGTAGCATGGTAGATTGGCTACCAGGTTCCTGAATGCAAGAGATCTGGGATAAGTGAGTATTGTTAGGAGATGGCAGACAGAAAAGATAGAAAGAGGATGAAGGCCACGCAGGACATGAGCTGAGGAGACAAAATCTGGGAGGATGCCACTATGTTGCCTGAACAACCAAAGACCCAGGACCCTACAGGAGGCAGACTTCACCCTACGTGGGGAGTGGAAGATTAGATAGACAGGCAAAAAAGATCAGCAAAGCTACTTTCCAATTTTGCTTTCACCCAGCCCTGATCTGAATATCACAAAAGCTTTGGGGTCATCAGAAATAAAACAGTGGGTTTCCCTATGAGTCTTTTATGTTAATAGATAGAAAAGGTATTTTTATTATCTATGAAGTATGTTATTAGGTACTTTAGTAAATACTTGTTAAATATTTGTGATTCTCTACTTAAGGTGTTGTTACCTTAGAGATAAGTAAGATTATTTTCCTATCTTCTAAAAATAAAAAAAATAATACTTTCAAAAGGTAGAAAATAAATACCTGTACATAAACAACTAAAGTTATATTTTCTGTATTAATTTTCCATACAAGTAAAATTTTAAGAAGCTTCTAATATCAGACACTGTCAAGGCATTAAAATAAAATAGTATGTTTCAGGCTAGCCATGGCAGCCTATTCCTATAATCCCTTCTACTGAGAAAGACTAATGCTTATGGATGACTGATTTGAGGAATTCTATCTACAATAAGTCTGGCACCAATATGATGAGCCGCTGGGAGTCAGAGGGCTACCAGACTGCCTAAGGAGAGCGGAAAATGTCCAAGTCAAAAAATGGCACAAGTTAAATCTTCTGTGCCAGTCAGTATTAGAATTTGGCCTGTGGTTGGCCTCTGTACTTCCAGCCTTGTTGAGATAGAGGGAAACTAGTCTAAAAAATTAATCAGTTGATTAATTAATTAAAAATGAAATGGTAAGTTATTTTAAACAACAGGAAAATTTTATCTACAAATCTCTATTTTGTGATTTTATTTTTATCAATATTCATGTGTCAGAGTAAGCTTCTTCCCTTTCAAAATATCAGGCTGATGCAACTCATGGACACTAAACTTACTCAAATTTCTATATTTTCTTTTATCCATACTTACAAAATCCAAGCCTTCAAAATACTGCCATACTATTCTAGTTTAGCCAAAGTCTTAGGTTCTGGGTTTTTAAGGAAGGGTTCAACCTTGGAGGTACACATGAATCTTCTTTTTCTTTTTAATTTTTTATATTTTTTGCTTTAGCCCCCACCTAGCATAACTTCTGGGGACATCAGAATTTGGTCATATCTAGGCTTCTGCAAAAAGAGATAAAAATGCCTTCAGCTCCCATGCAACAATTCCAGTTAATAAAATGTTAAATAGGAGCCAGGCTTTATTTAAAATACCCCAAACAACTGCAATATAGAAAAGGATCCACACCTTAGCCAATAAACAGATCTTCTCTAGAAGACATCCACACTACCAGGACCTTCCCTAAGATTGAGGCCTTCCTGCAAAGATAAAGTACTAAGAGCTGTAGGAGAGACAAATATCCCCTTTTTTGGGAACCCTATTTCTCCCAGGAACCTATACAGATTGTGGTACTACACTATAATGCTCCAACACAAGGGGAAAGAATTGTGTATCACTAGAAAGTTGGTCCCTTTGCCCCAGGTCTGCAAAGTCCACATAACTCACAGTACTAGTAGAGGATAAGACTAGGACAAGAAGGTGGCTAGGTGGCCTAATGGAGAGAGTGTTGCATCTGGAATAAGTAAACCCAAGTTCAATTCCTTCTTCCAACACTTACTAGCGATGTCATCCTGGGGAAGTCACTTAACCGCCATCTGCTTCAGTTTCCCCATCTATAAAATGGAGACCATAATAGCACCTACCTCATAGGGTTGTTGTAAGGATCAAATGGGATAACAAAGTGATTTCGTCATTATTATTGTTATTATTATTTTCTCCTTATCATAGTTTTCTCACTTAATTCTTCTCAGCTTCAGCTCCTGCCTGGTCCCAGAACCTAGGTCCAGTGGACCTCCTCCAGGATTTTGGCGTTCAGGAGGCTTGGGTCTTGAGATCCTTCACTTGTTCATAATCACCTCCTCAATGCCCCACCATTGCTTCTGTCTGCTGTCTGCTGTCATTTCTTGTGGATCCATCTTTGGGAATCATGTTTATTTGTTTTTGTTTTTTTTCTCCAAAAGGGCCTCCCCGAAGCACAGAAATTCAACCCAAGGCTTCAAGTCTATGTCTCTATGTAGTCCCACTGGAGCTATATTTATCAGCTCTGGTTCCTTCCATCTCTCAGCTCTGTGTCTGCTCTCTCTTTTGAAGAACAAATCCAAGGGTGTGGCTCAGTTGTATGAGTAGCTATGACTCAATCAATCATCCTTAAATGCTGCTATTCAGTCAATTATCTTCTGATGAGATATTAATGGGATGTTTCCCACTTTACATAACTTCCTTAAGCTTGATCAGGTTTCTCCTGGGCATACTCTCTCTATATGGAATGATTTTGGTTACATTAAAACATAACAGCATAAAACTGAGCTTATTAGAGCAGAACTTTTGAGAGAAGATGATCATCAGAATTGAAGACCAAGATTTAAAAGAATAGGTAATTTCTGCAAAGTTGTCAACACAGGCTAAGGAAAGCTATATGGCAAATGAGGGTTGAATGCTGTTTTCATGACCTGAAAATTAGTGTATTTTATCATATTCTTTGTATTTTATGGAATTATCTGTGAAGGTATAATAGTAGATAAACCACTCAAATGTTGCTCTCTTCTTGGTAGAAATCTTTATTTTTGTTGATGAAGTAGAATTTCCTGTCTGGGTCTTTGTGGACTTCAGAGCTATACACAATGTTTGGTAGAGCTTTGATGTTCTCTAATTATAACTACAATTATAATAATAGCTATAGCTATAGCTATAACTATAATACATATATATGTTTTCAAATTTGGTTTTCATGACACAATGTAGACTTTTATCAAGTATCTCTTCCCTTCCCCCTTTTAGAAGATTAACACTGAACGATTTTGGGGGGAGAGTGGGAGACAGGAAGGGAAAGGGCAGGATTTATTCTCCACACAACAATACTACTTGTTCCTAGAGTCGTTTGATTAGTTCAAATCAATTTGTGTACTAATAGACTGAAGATTTTACCCCTTCAATTGAAATAAGAAATTTCAATTTTTGTGGCTGAAACTAATTAAGAGAGTCACTCAGGCCAATTGCTAGGACTAAGACTGAGGAAAATTGTAAAAATAAACAATCTTTATCTTTAAGGCCTTCTTTCTCCCCTGCCAGTTAGCCATCTCCACCCTTTACTCATTTTCTCTGAACTTCCCTTCAGCTGCTGAGGGGATTTCTCTTGAGTGTTACAACAAGAACAACTCTTCTCAGAAGTGCCTTATGACTACAGACTTTTACCAAGGCCTGAGTCTTTGAGGGTCCTTCCAAGGAGACCAATTTCTTAGCCTAAGGAATTTATTAGACCTTAGGTATTAAGAGATAATTGGATTAATGTGTTAAAATTCAAACGTTATCTGGATTGTTTAGATTGGCCTGCAATGATACCCCAAAAAAGGTTATTTGAGAATTTCAGGCATTGTGGAGGGGCCAATGAGGGAGGTATTTCCACGGAATGGGTCTTTTAGCATCCCTTAATCCATAACATAGAGGTGATTGCTTACTTCAACACAAGGAAAACCAACTTTGCCTGCCTAAACTATGACAGGAAGCACCCTAAAGAAAGTACACTTAATGGTATGATATTATTAAGTATTCTGTTCTCACTGTACCTGTTCACAGAATCATGGAATCTGAGAGTTAGAAGGGATTTCAGAGGCTGCATACACCGAACACAAGCATCCTATTTAACTTCTTAAACAGGGAGTCATCAAGTCTTTCATTAAAGACTTAAGGAAATAGATTTAACCTTTGGAAGACTATCTTCCAAAGCAATACATTCCACTTTTGGATAACTCCAATTGTTTGGAAGTTTTCCCTTGTGTTGGGCCCAAATATATATTTCAAAAATGTATACCCATGGTGCCTAGTTATCCTCTTAGGAAGTGAGTAGAACAAGTCTACGTGTCAGCTCATACCATGGATCAGCGCTTCAAACACTTGAAGACAAGCAGGGAGGCCAAGCATTTATTAAGCTCTTATATATCAGACACTGTGCTAAGTGCTGGGCATAAGAATACAATCAATCAAGGTAGTCCCTGCCTTTAAAGAAGGCATTCTAATGAGGGAAAAGAATACATTAAAAAGTATCTGAAGTCAGGGGTGGGGGGGAGGAAGCGTACCTGTATAGTATAGAGCAGCTGGAAGTCCCATCAAGATAATGGCAAAACTGACCTATGAGAGCTAGGGAACTCAGGACTGGAACTCACATTACCTAGTAGAGTAGAGACTTGTACCCCAACAAGATAAGGCAAGAGTTGACCTATCAGCACTCTCTTTACTTCAAGCTAACCATGCCTACTATCTTCAAATAAACCAAGTATGGCATGGTCTCAATTCTTTTCTACAACCTTATTGTCCTCCCCCAAAAGAGAGAGGGACTAAACTTACAATTTCATTGGCATAGAGAATTCCCAGGTGAAAAAACTTTCAACCAATTCAAATCAGCTAGATGGTGCTGTGGCTAAATTGCCAGGCCTGAAATCAGGAAGATGCATCTAGTCTCAGACACTTACTAGCTGTGCGACCCTGGGCAAGTCACTTTACCCTGTTTGTCTCAGTTTCCTCATCTATAAAATCAGCTGGAGAAGGAAATGGCAAACTACCCCAGTATCTTTGCCAAGAAAACCCCAAGAGGGGTCACAAAGAGTTGGATACAAATGAAAAATGATTGAACAACAAGAACAACATCAAGCTGAAGAGCTTAGACCCTTACAGAGTTGACTAAATTATTGAGCAGTTAAATGACTTTCCCTGGATCACACATCCTGTTCCAGAGACAGCACCTGAACTCATGTCTTTACTAAATCCAAGGCCAGTTTTCTATCCACTAGGCCTCTCCTGAGCCTCAGTTTCCACATCTTTACCTCAGAAGACTGTTGTGATGAAATGAGATAACCCAGCAAATCTTAAAGTATTATAGAAATGTGAACTTAACTACATTCTTCCTAAAATGTGGCCCTCAAAGCTGAAGATTAAGTAATCCACAAGTTGTCTTACTAAGTCAGAGTATGAGTTATTACCACCCTCATTCTAGATACAACGTATTGATCACATTAGGATTTTTTTTTTTTTGGTTCTTTTTACTATACCATACTGTTGACTCATACTGGCTTTACAATCTACCAACTCTCCCCTTAGCTCAAATTCTGTTTTGAACATACTGCTATTTATCTATACATCTTGTACTTCTAAAGTTGATTTCTTTTTGACACAAATGCACGATTTATTTAAGAGTTGCCCCATATTTGGGGGAAGGCATGAAATGTACTGTTCCTTTCATATAAATATGATGGTAAGGACCTACTATCAGAGGAGAATGCTTTTGGTGTTGTTTTTCTAGGAACAGGGATGGCTTTGCACTGATCCATCATACTCTTTCACCTGGCACCACTTATAAACAGTGACATCAGTTTGTAAGAAGACAGTTCGTTTAATCTAAACCACATGAGACTACTGGCATTTTAGCTTTTTGCCTTTTCATCTATACAATTTATTTAATTCCATTGAATTATGCAATACATTATGTGTCCTACCATATTAAACACAGTCATATAATAAACAGGACTACTTCGCACTTGGGATCAAATTTTGTCTCTAAAAGAATGAATAAAAATGCTAGAGCAGATTTTCCTTTATTTCATTCATTATGCCACAATACTTCTTATGTGATCCATACTAAAGGAAATCTGTTAGTAGATTTGACAGTCTTTTTTTCCAGATGTACCTACTCATGTGTGTCACAAAATTTTTTTTTGTTTTTCTAAGTCTTCATTTTCATTACTAAAGATACTTTTGTTATTCTCTCCAAGAATGAAATAGATAATAAACTCCAGTTTTAAAGGGTTATCTGTGCTTTTCTTTAAATTTAAAAGATGAAATATGTACTTTTACACAAAGGAAATATATCCTTGCATGTGCATATAAAATATTTATGGCCAAATATACAAAACACAGAGTTGTTCATGATTCTTTAATTAGAGTTTAATTAGAATAAGAACTTAATTAAAACATAATTTGTTAATTCATTAGTCTTGGGTTATAACTCTGACACCGATTTTCAGGTAACTAATAGGTCCTGAAGCACATAATTTATTTTGTTATTCCACAGCTATTTTTAGTAATTTTCCCTGAACACATTTTTTTCTCTTTGATGCTGCTGAAATTCCCAGAAATGGAATCAAGTAATAGCTTCTTCTATACAAAGAGAATTTGGAAGTTCTATTTTCAACATAAACTACTAAATAAACGTTTCAGGCCAATCTCACCAACTGGAGTATTTCAGCAAAAAGATGGAGCCGCAGCAATAATAGGAAAATAAGGACTGGGAGAAAGAGAAGATGATAACAAAAATGTATAAGAATATAATTTCAAAATTACTAGGATACATCATCAGAAAATAATTTAAACTGGTCTATTCAAGTACTCAAGTTATGAATAGAGTCACTAAAAGCTGATGGAAGTAGCAAGTAGTAGTAAGGATATTTAGTCATGTATCTTGGTTGGTTCTATCAATGCTAAATATAACACTGAATGCAAAAAAAAAAAAAAACGTATCATAAGAGCCATGGAACTTGAAGATAATGTGAAAGATCTGCAAATCACAATATCTACCTGTGTCCTGTCTTCCTGAAATGGTCATGATTCAAATTTCTATTTTATATTTTTATATTAAACATTTATTAATTAATTTATTTTTAGTTTTCATCATTCACTTCCACAAGATTTTGAGTTCCAAATTTTCTCCCTATCTCATCCTTCCCCCCACCCCAAGATGGTGTGCATTCTGAATACTCCTTCCCCTAACCTTCCTTCCCTTCTATCACCCTGCCCCCCTTACCCCCTCCACCTTCTATTTTCCTGTAGGGCAGGATAGATTTCAATATCCCATTGCCTGA
>NW_020954953.1:25813564-25813992 GCF_900497805.2 Vombatus ursinus | reverse complement strand
GATTATACATGTGTAGTCATGCAAAACACTTCCATAGTAGTCATGTTGTGAAAAACTAATTGTATTTCTCTTCATCCTATCTCACCCTCCCCATTTATTATATTCTCTCTTTTAACCCTGTCCCACCTCAGAAGTGTTTGATTCTGATTACTCAATCTGCCGCCCTTCTATCATCCCTATCCCTCTTTTATCCCCTTCTCCCCTATTTTCCTGTAGGGTAAGATAGATTTCCACACTCAAATGAGTGTGTGTGTTACTCCCCCCTTAAGCCAAATCCAATGAAAATAAGATTTACTCATTCCCTCTCACCTTCCTCCACTTCCTTCCACTGTAAAAGCTTTTTCTTGTCTGTTTTATGTGTTCTAACTCTCTTTCTCTTTCTACCAGTATAATCCTCTCTCACTGCTTAATTTTATTTTTTAGGTATG
>NW_020954953.1:25808410-25813390 GCF_900497805.2 Vombatus ursinus | reverse complement strand
CCCTGAAGGATTATACTCAGTTTTGCTGGGTAGGTGATTCTTGGTTGTAGTCCTTTTTCCTTTGCCCTCCGGAATATTATATTCCATGACCTCCGGTGCCTTGATGAAGAAGCAGATAAATCTTGTGTTATCCTGATTGTGTTTCCACAATACTTGAATTGTTTCTTTCCGGCTGCTTGCGATATTTTCTCCTTGACCTGGGAACTCTGGAATTTGGCTACAATATTCCTAGGAGTTTTCCTTTAGGGATCTCTTTCAGGAGGTGATTGGTGGATTCTTTCAATTTCTATTTTATCCTCTGGTTCTAGAAAATGAAGGCAGTTTTTCTTGATAATTTCTTGGAAAGTGATGTCTAGGCTCTTTTTTTGATCATGGCTTTCAGGCTGTCCAATAATTTTTAAATTCTCTCTCCTGGATCCATTTTCCAGTTCAGTAGTTTTTTCCAATGAGATATTTCACATTATCTTCTATTTTTTCATTCTTTTGGTTTTGTTTTATAATTTCTTGATCTCTCATGAAGTCATTAGCTTCCATTTGCTCCATTCTAATTTTTAAGAAAGTATTTCTTCAGTGAGCTTTTGGATTTTCTTTTCTATTTGGCCAATTCTGCTTTTTAAGGCATTCTTCTCCTCATTGGCTTTTTGGACCTCTTTTGCCATTTTGGTTAGGCTATTTTTTTTTTTTTGCGCTAGGCAATGGGGTTAAGTGACTTGCCCAGGATCACACAGCTAGTAATGGCTATTTTTAAGGTGTTATTCTCTTCAGTACTTTTTGGGTCTCTTTTAGCAAGCTGTTGACTTGTTTTTCATTATTTTCTTGCATCACTCTCATTTCTCTTCCCAGTTTTTCCTCTACTTCTCTTACTTGCTTCTCAAAATCCTTTTTGAGTTCTTTTATGGCCTGGGATTGATATATATTTTCCTTGGAGGCTTTGGATGTAGGAGCTTTCATTTTGTTGTCTTCTTCTGGTTTCATGTTTTGATCATCTTTGTCACCAAAGTAAGATTCTATGGTCTTACTTTTTTGCGCTGTTTGTTCATGATCCCAGTCAATTACTTGAGTTTTAAACTCTTTGTTAAAGTAGGTGTCTGCTTCCAGTGTGGAGAATGTACTATCCCAAACTTTGGGGGCTTTGTGCAGCTGTTTTCAGAGATACTTCAAGGGACCTGTAAATTTTCAGTTCTTCCAAGGTGGTATGATCAAGGGTGAGGTGTTTACTCCTTTCCTGGCCTGTGCTCTGGTCTATGAATGACCGTAAGCACTCTTTTCTGCCTTGGAGCTGTGAGGAGGATTCCCTCTCCAATGTCACCACAAGCTCCACTACACCAGCACTCCTCCTTGCCCCAGGACCACCACCAAGAACTGCAACCCAGATCCAAGCACAGGCAAAGCAAGAGAATCCTACCTCAGCACCAGCAAAGAGATCCCTGTAATACCCCTCTGATCAGCCACTTGATTCCCCCTCTGTCTGTGGGCCAAGAGCTCCAGAAGCAGCTGCTACCCTGAGATTGCGCCAGGACTGGGGCTGGGACCAAGCTCCTCTCTCACTCTGGTCAGACAGACATTTTCTACTGCTCTTCTAAGTTATCTTTGGCGTTTTTGAGTTGAGAAGTCTGGAAACCACCACAGTTCTCCTTGATTCAATCCCCTGAGGACTGCTCCAGGTTTTCTGAGGCCTGGTTTTTGCCTGTGTGGCCCATGCTGAGCTGCGCTTCTTTCCCAGCCTGGTGTAATAGACCTTTCCAATTAACCATCCAGGTTGTCTTGGCCTGGAGATTTGTTTCACTCTGTCTTTTTGTGGGTTCTTCTGCTCTAGAATTTGTTTACAGTCATTTTTTTTTTACAGGTATTTGGAGGGGTTTGGAGGAGAGCTTAAGCAAGTCACTGCTTTTACAGAGAATGGCTTGGGACCAGGAAGTTCATATAAAAATGGAAACTATGATTGATATTAAAGATTAATAAAATGTAAAATGTCTTACTGGAATATAGTTGACAATTTACACATGTTTTCATAAGGGATTTTTTTTCTCATGATGATTTGGAGTTCTTTCTTCTGCACTGTGGCCTAAACAGCTATAAATAGAGCACAGTAATGGCAACACAGTCCATTGCTTGATACTGTACTAAACCAATACCTTTCCTTTCCTTTCTATTTTACACATCCACACATAAGTAAAATAGATATAATAAGAGGGAGTTTGCTTTTCCATAACATACAATGAACCATCTGCTAAATTGCCACTTGATAGCTAGAGCTGGTAACAAGCATTAGCTTATTAAAAGTAATAAGTTATAGTAATGAAGTGTTAAAATTATAACACATAGGAATGGAAAAGACAGATTCTTAACTAGAATTATAAAAATCTTAACTTTTCTTTTTTTTTCCTAACTCATGGTTTTAATATTATCTACACAACATGTTATTGTTCTCCCTGGTAAATTCCACTTGGAACATAGAAGAAAAAAAGTAAGCAAGCAACTCATTTTCTGTGATTGCCTGAGTGACAATTAAAAATCTGAGATCATAATAAGGGAAGAGGCAAGACATAATTCTAACAGGAGCTTTTAAGTGGAGATCTCTAGAATTATAAAAATCTTAACTTCTCTTTTTTTTCCTAACTCATGGTTTTAATATTATCTACACAAGAGGTATAGCACAGACTGATGGAAAGAGTCCTAAATTTTCAGTCAGAAGACATAGGTTCAGATCTTGGTTCTGACACTTACTATGATTATCTCCTCTTAAAAATTTAAAAACATAATATAGAACACAAATATAATTAATTAAAAGTGCTTATTAGGGACTTGCAATCAGATAAAACTCAGATTAAATAAAAAGGTCTGCTGTAAGGTACACATAAAATATAAAAAATTTTCAGTCATGCCATATGCACATCTGTAAGGATTCATTGTTCATTCATATTCTTGACCTTTTCTTTTTATGGGTTATATTTGGTTCTGTATTCTAATTTTTTTACATTCTTTTTGGGAGACCCTTCCACATCTCTTTCTGTCCTTCATAACTTTATGTCTTAATTCTATTATAGTCTTCTATTAGATCAATAGACTGACATGATTTAACCATCCCCCTACTGTAAGTCACTTAGTTTTTTTTTCATTTACTTTGCAATTATATATAATGTTACTATGAGAACCTTTGAACTCATTACTCTTGGAGGTTATTATTTTATAACAATTTCAGGAAAAATTCTTAATAAATAATACAATTGTAGGTTCAAAAGTGACTCAATATGATTTGGGGAGGTAGTTTTTATTGATTACTACCATATTATTTTCCAAAAGGGTTCAAATTCACAATTCAATCAGTAATGAAAGAGATAACTTATTTCTCTACAAACCTAAAGAGAGCCTCTGATGGTCTCCCCATGTGGAGAGGCTAGAGGACAAGTTGTGGTGACTTCTGGTACAAGTAGAGGTGATTTCTAATGGAAATATGCTGGAGGAAATGGCATCTAATGAGAGACAATGCTGTAAGCTGCCTATAGCACTGTTTCTCTCGTTTCTCAAGGCTTGCAGCAATATTATAAGCCTTGGGCTTTCTCCACTGAGGACAAAATGTCACCCCATAAAATTAGCCTTGATCCTTGGACTCTGCGGCAAAGGCAACGGAATTGTAAATCCCAACCTTGTGGGTCAGGAGAGGGCACATCCAGGTATCCTAGCACCCCAGTTTCCAATGACCAAGTTTTGCAGTCAGTTCAGTATCAATTCTTTGAGGAACAAGAAATAATCTTCCAGATTGACCTTCAGGATCCACATCAGGAATAGGTGAGACAAGGACTCACTTGCTAGTGAAGCAACAATCAGACATGAATTTGGTGGGAACAAGTGTTACATAGGAACTATGCTAAAAGTAAGCCCAGTTCTCTTCAGAGAACCAGATGGAATAGGAGAGAGAACAACCCTCTCCACCAAATGGAGGGTAATGTACTTTTGTTTTTACTCCATCTTTGAAGCAAATATCTCTTTGTAAAGGCTAAATGATGTAAAGTAGCTAAATGGAACTGTGGTGCTAATGACTAGCACCTAAATAGAGAAGGGAGAGGAACACAAACAACAGCCAATAGCTTTAAAGAAGAGATACTTTGTCTGCCCCAAACTACCCCTAGAACCTTGGAGAAGGGTTGCAGGCCTGGTTCTGAAACAGTGAGCCTAGAATATGCCCATTATACTATCATCATTATTTCTTGAGTTTTTTGTTTTTTGTTTTATAATGTAATGGTTTTCAGGTAAAACCAGAAAGTTGTTTTAATTGGCATCTCTTTGATTATTAGTGTGATTTAGTATTTAAAGTGACTATTAACATCCTTTCCTCTTTGGAAAACTGCCTATTCATATTTTTTAACCCTTTATCCATTATAGACTCAGAATTTTTGTGATTTTTAACAGCTCCTTATATTTTCCAGATGTCAATGTTTTATCTGATGAATTTGCCATAAATGTTTTTCCCAATCATTTCTTGATCTTTTTCCTTTTAATTACATTATTTTTGTTGCACAAGAATTTGTTTTGTTTCTATGTAATCAAGCACCTCTATCTTGTCCCTTAAGTTTTTTCTATTGCTTGAATAGGAAAAAAAAAAAAAGATTTCATTGGTGTAGAGAATTTCCAGATGACCAAGTTGTATTTGCCAATGTAAATCTACATCTTCTCTGCAATTAATAGTCTTATAGAGAGTTACGTAAACATTGTGAATTAAGTGACAATAAGTCACTTAATTCTGGAGTACCGTATTCAGCTCTGGACACATTTAAAAAGGGACAGTGACAGGCTAGAGTATATCAAAGGAAGGTAAAGAAAGTTGTGAAAGGCCTGGAAACCATCTTGTATCAAGATCCATTTTGGGATCCTGGGCAAGTCATTTAAGCTCTTTGGGCCTCAGTTTCCTCATCTGCAAAATGAAAGAGTTGGACCACATCTCTTCTAAAGTCTCTTCCAATTTATCTTACCCTACAGGAA
>NW_020954953.1:25797498-25808264 GCF_900497805.2 Vombatus ursinus | reverse complement strand
GAGGAAAGGAGAAAATTTGGAACCCAAAGTTTTAAAAACAAATGTTAATAAAAAACTGTTTTTACATGCATCTGGAAAATAAGATATACAGGAAATGGGGTATGATATATATCCTACCCTATGGGAAAATTGAAGGGGAAGGGGATAAGAAAAGGAGGGGGGAGAGATAGAAGGGACGGCAGATTAGGGGAAGGGGTATCCAGAATGCATACCATCTTGTGGGGGAGGGAGGGATGAGATGGGGAGAAAATTTGCAACTCAAAATCTTGTGGAAGTGAATGTTGAAAACTAAAAATAAATTAATTAAAGTCCCTTCCAGCTTTAAATGGATGATTCTGCCGTTGTTTTTAGTTGATTTCAAAAACATACATGTTACATGAATACTAAAAAAAGAAAAATCAAATTTGATCCTGAGCTGCATTAATGGAGCCAACATTAGAGCTACTCTTATCCCCCTCCAAAAACCTCAAAAAACCATACAGATCACAGAAGGTTAAGGTCTTATTTTATTCTGTACTATCAGATTCTCTCTGGAGTATTGTGTTCAGTTCTGGACACATTTAAAAAGGAATAATGACAGGAAGGTAGCCAAAATTATGAAAGAATTTTTAAAACCATCTTGTATCAAGATCCATTAAAGGAACTAGGGATGTTTAGCCTGAATAAGAGATTTGGGGAAGACATGACAGCTGTTTTCCAATATGTTAAGGATTATCATGTGTTAAAGGGATTAGAATTAGTCTTCGTAGCTTCAGAAGTGATAACTAGGACCACAGGCTAAAATTTGCTTTAATCTCAGCCCCATAACTATTAAAACTTCCTAACTATTAAAGCTATCCAAAAGTGAAATTAGCTTAACCAGTGAAGGAGTGAGTTCTCACTCACTGATGGTTGTAAAGTAGAGGCTTAAAAACCACTAATGAGGGATGCTATTGAAGGCTACTTGTACATTAGATAGTGGCTACTTACGCATCAGACATCCTATATTGACTTCTAAGATCTCCTTTAACTCTGAAATTCTATTTGGAAAACTACTGACTATCTTCTAACTCAAATCAACTCTTTGTCCTTTTGAGATATATACTTATTTTGCTTTTTAAATAAAGTTTTTATGTAATTTATTTAATCAGGAAAAAGTTAAAACTAATTTTGTCAGGCAATATTTCATTACGTTCAAAGTATTCAGAAACTATGTAGGATCTTTCTTCTCCAAGAAAGTGTGTTTCTAAAGCACCCTTTTTCTGTCATATGAACTCTAAATCAACTTAACTGACTGATTTCAAATGACCTTATCATTTAAATTTTATAAATAAAAATCTAAGACCTCAAATTAAAATCAGTATTATAAGTGGTGGTTAAAGAGAAGTGAGGCAGCCAGGTGGATAAAGTGCTAAGGCTAGAGTCAAGGAGACCTGAGTCAAAATCCAGTCTCAGACACTTACTAGCTGTGTGATCCTGGGCAAGTCACTTAACTACTATTTACCTTCAGTTTCTTCATCTGTAAAATAGGAATATTAATCACACCAACTCTTTCCATCATTTTTGTATGGATTAATTGTGATATTTGTTTTTTATTTTTTATTTTTTTAATTTTTTAAAATTTTTTAAAATTTAAAAAAAAAAATTTTCCCTTTTTTTCTTTTTTTTCTTTTTCTTTTTGATAACATTTGTAAAACTCTTTGGAAACCTTAAAGTACTATATAAATATTATCTTCTTCATCATCATCATCATCATCATCATATTTAGACTCAGAGTACTGTTCAGATTTCACCTCTCATACTTATTATCTGTGTGACCTTAGATACCTCTGGACATATTTCCTCATTATAACATAAGGATCTTGGAGTAGATCACTTCTATGGGACTTTCCAATTCAAAATACATGATCCTGTAATCTCAGAAGGGATAATAGTTGTGGAACTCCCATGCTATTCTTCTGATGAATCTTTCTAAATTTTTTATTACAAATCAAATGCTCTATAGACAAAACATTTGACCATGTCCAAAATGCAGTTGTTGATGATTTCTAGAGGAAGACTAGAGTAAGGTATCTAGATCTGGGAGTATTATTCAGAGAGCTAATTGAACTCATGGCAAGTAATGAGGTCATCAAAAATTCAGAGTGTAGAAAGAAGAGACCAGGGTAGAAGCATGGGTACCCATGGTTATTTGGAGGATGAAGGGAATGGTTGATAATACAGCAAGGGAAATGTATGAGAGGATAGGCAGAAGATTGCAAGAGAGAAAAATACCATGGAAACTCCAGAAGGAAACTATCCTGGAGGATGGGATGATCAGTAGTGTCAAATACTAGAGAAAGGTCAAGAAGGATGAAGACTGAGAAAAGCATTGAATTTGGCAATTAAAATATCATCGTTCATTTTAGAGAAAGCAGGTTTAGTTGAGTTAATGAGGTCAGAAACCAGACTACCACAAGCTTGAGAAATGAGAAGAGAGGAAAGAAGGTAGGCAAAGCATATCAATGACTTTCTTTTTCTTAGAATTTTAGCTGTGAAAGGGAGGATCCATATAGAACATACCTATTTTGAAGAGTCAAGTGAAAAAAAATGTTTAAGATGGGGGTGACATGAGCATGTGTATAGACAGCAAGGAAGAAGCTAGTAAAAAAGGATAAATGAAAGACTACAGTTGGGATGATCGAGAGTATGAGAGACCTTAGCCTGCAAAACTCAGGGCCCCTCCAATCATTCAATTGATCAATCAATGAAGATACATTTATGAAGCTCTCACTACGTGTCAAGCTGACTTTTGGATGCACTAGGGACATGGTGATAAATATAAAACAATTTCCACCCTTACTACAAGTCAGGCTCAAGTCTGCCCCTGAATGGCTACCCCACAAAGTCATTATAATTTTTTTTTTGTTCATAGGCAGATATAAATAGTTTAGTCTTTGAAATGATGATTTCTTTTTTAAAAAATTTACTTATTTTATCCTAAACTTAAGAAATAAAACAAGCATTTTCATAATAAAGTAGATTAGAAAAATAGAGGATTGTATCTGAAACTGCAGATCCATATGTACAATTTGCTATTCTTTTCAAATATACAAAAAAGGTATCATGTGGCTTCCTTTTTTTCTCCATACTCCCCGCCCAAACTTTGAGATGGCTACCATTAGACATAAATACGTATGTGTACATAAATACACATATATACGTACATACACATACATATATGTACACAGACATATATACATCTGTGTGTGTATGTCAGTTCCTTTTCTGGATTCAAACAAGATCTTCCTTCGTAGGATCTTTGAGGCTAATTAGGGTATTGATAATAGTCAGAATAACTTGGTTGCTCAAATTGTTCCTTCTTTTTTTTTTAAGGCAATTGGGGTTAAGTGACTTGCCCAGGGTCACATAGCTAGTAAGTGTTAAGTGTTTGGTCTGAGGCCAGATTTGAATTCAGGTTCTCCTGACTTCAGGGCCAGTGCTCTATCCACTGCACCACCTAGCTGCCCTTAAAGTTGTTCTTAAAACAATACTGCTGTTACTGTATATAATGTTCTCTTGGTCCTGCTCATTTTGCTCTTCATTATTTCATGGAGGTCTCTCCATGCTTTTCTAAAATCATAGAGCTCATTGTTTATTACAGCAGAGTAACGTTCCATCATGATCATATATCACAATTTGTTTAGCCATTCCTCAATTGACAGGCATCCCTACAATTTCTAGTTCTTTGCCACCACAAATAGAGCTGCTATATATATTTTAGAACATGTAGGTTCCTGTCCATTTTCCCTAATCATCTTGAGAAATAAACCTAATAGTAGTATTTCTGGGTCAAAGGGTATAGGCAATTTAACAACTCTATGGGCATAATCCCAAATCTCTTTCCAAAATGGTTGGATCAGCTCACAGATCCACCAATAATGAATTAAGGTCCAAATTTTTCCACATCCACAATAATATTTGTCACTTTCCCCTTCTAAATTTTAGCCAATCTGATAGGTGTAAAATGATATCTCAAAGTTGTTTTAATGTGCATTTCTCTAATCAGTAATGATTTAGAATATTTCTTCATCAGAAAACTGCCTGTTCATATCAAATAAAATGATGATTTAGATACTATTACTGAAAATATCAGTGATCTAAACTTACAACAATTATGAAGCTTCTTCACGGTATTTGGAGTTAGAAAGCACAATGTAGTTCAACCCCTTCATTTTACAAATGAAGCCTAGAGGGATGAAATGAGTTGGTCACATAGGTAGTAATAGGCAGACTTGTAATTCACACCTGGGTCTTATGACTCCAGAAATAGTGTCCCATAATTGTAACACACTTTGCCTCCTTACCTCCACCTCATAAAGTCCCTCTCTTCCTATAAGATGATGCTTCAGCACCATCATCTTCATGAAGTCTTTCTTGATCTCACCAATTCCTAGTGTCTTCCTTCCCAAACTACCTTATATTTAACAACTTTGCACATATTTGAACTTACCTTTACATTTATTATGCTATATACATTTTTCTATATACTTGTATCCTCCATTAGAATGCAAGCTTATTGCAAGTAGAGATCATTTTGAGTCACTAATAAGCATTTATTGAGCACTTATTATGTGCCGGTAATTTGTGAACCAAACCACTTTTGGTTTGAGTGGTTTAGCTCCAGAAAAAGTGTTAAAAGATAAATTTCTCCTTTTGCCTATATATGTTTTATTTAACATTTGGGTTTACAAATTGGAATTATAAAAAAGCACAATCATGGTAAATTATAATTTATTTTAGCTAATAACATGTGGAAGATTGTTAACCCCAGAAAAATTAACCAGGTTTCTCTCCACATATGTATGCATACAAAAGCTTATATGGACAAACATATACCAGCCAACAAGGCTACCCTTCCATCTAGGTCTCTCTTGTTTGGATATGAATCCAAGGAATCAGCAAAGACAGAATCAATAATATATAATGAGTCAGTAATGCATTGGAGACTCTAAAGTACGATATAAGAATGAGCTAATATTATTGGCCAGTTGAACAGGCTGCTTTTACTCAATTGTGCATATAAAATTTCATATACCAAGGAATTAAGATGAAATTGCTGATGTTCATCTATTTCCTCCCTTTAATCCTCCCATCTTGTTGTTCCATTCTCCTAAGCACTCACTGCCCTCTTATTTTTTACCTGTTTTGCTTGAACAGTGAAAAGACACAGATTGAAAACAGAAGGTAATATGTATCTATATGTGTATGTATATATTATATACATATATTATATATATGCATACATTTATACATAATATATGGAAATAGTCACTTTCTCCTTATTTGACCATTGGTCTAGATTTTTTTCTCTTAAAAACTTAAATATTATCAATTGTATAATCTATAATTGCCTTTAAAGAATTATCAGGTTCTTAATGCACATATTCTTTAATATCTAGAATACCTTATTGTTTTGTCTATTATCCATTTTTCTAATATTTTACTGTTTATCATCTTTTTTATTCTTTTTCTTCAGATTTCAATACAGAAAACATTTATCATTTAACAAAAGATAATTATTGAGTGACCTTAATTCTCCCTATCCCTGTCATCTAACATTCAAGATCTTGTCTTGAAATTCTCACAACTTATATTCCTAATCACTAAATTCCTATGGTTTACACATATTCCTCAAAATTTTGTGATCTATCTCCATTTTATCCTATCACTAAAAAGCTTACTACAAGTGAATATTTTCTTTGTAGATTTACAGCTCCCCTAAAGCAATCAAAAAGACATTGTGTTTTTCATGATAAGATTTTTATAACTCCTTACCACCTATATATAGGTTAAAACTGAGATGGAATCTGTTATAATCTGAATGATCCTTCACAAATATTTGTTGGCATTATGAAATAAGGAAAATCTATAACTTCTCTTTTATTATAAATATCCAGATAATTGGAAAATATGAACTACTCATTGGTAGCACATGCCAATGTAACAAAAATGACACTACTACCCAAATTAATTTTCTTATTTATTACCATACCACACTACCAAAAGGATTATTTCATAGAGCTAGAAAAATAATAAAATTCATCTCTAGAAATAAAGGTAAAAAATCTCAGGGCTGGAAAAGGAGGGAGAGAAGGAAATCTAGCAATTTCAGCTATACTGGTTAAAAAAATAGAGGTCAATCAGTAGAACTTATTGGGAACAAAACATAGGGAAGCAAATGAACATAGGAGATAGTGTGTGATAAATCCATACTGCAGTTATTGGGGTAACATCTCACTATTTAACAACTGTAGGGAAAACTGGAAAGCATTCTATAAGCAATTAGGTATAGCTCAACATCTCACACTGTATAGCAAGATAAACTCCAAATGGATATATGATTTAGACATAAAATGTCATAAGCAAACATTAGCTCACTGAAAGAAATTACCCTTTGGATATATGGATAGGGAAAGAGTTCATGACAAAACAAGAAATAGATAAGATCACAGAGGATAAACTAGATAATTTTGATTATATAAAATTTTAAAAGGTTTTACACAAAGAAAATCAATACAGTTAAAATTGAAAGGGAACTTGGGAAAATCTGTGTCAAGTTCCTCTGGTAAAAGTATCATAGCCAAGAAAAATAAGGAACTGACTCAAATTTAAAAGAATAAGAGCCATTTCCTATGAGATAAATGTATATAAAGGATATAAACAGCCACTTTTCAAAAGAAGAAATACAAACTTGCTCCACAATTAGAGAAATACAAATTAAAGCAACTCTGAGGTTCTACCTTACCACCATAAGATGGACAAAGTCAACTACGTATGTTGGTGTACTGTTGGTGGAGCTGCAAACTGGTGTAGCCATTCTGGGAAGCAATTTGGAATTACGTCCCTAAAGTTACAAAAGCATGCAGCTAAGTGCCTTAGTGGAGAGAACCCTGGGCCTGAAATCAAAAAGACCTGAGTTTAAATACAGCCTCAGGTGCTTATTAGTTGTGTAGCCAAGAGCAAGTCATTTAACCGCTGTCTGCCTCAGTTTCCACATCTGTAAAATGGGGGTAATGATAGCACCTACCTCTCAGGGTTATTGTGAGAATAAAATGAGCTAACAATTGTAAAGCACTTAGTACGTTACCTGGCACATAATAAGCCCTATGTAAGTGATAGCCATTATTATTAATTTTGACTCAGTGATACAACCATTAGGCACATATTCCAAAGGGATCAGCAGCTCTTTTTGGAACAAAAAAACCTCTGGAAATGAAGTGGGTGTTTGCCAATTGGGGAATGGCTAAGCAAATTATGATATATGAATACAATGGAATATTATTGCATCATAGAAAATGATGAAGTGGTTAACTTTCAGAGAAAACCAGGAAGAGCTGTGTGAATGAATGCAGATTGAAGTGACCAGGACCAGGAGAACAATTTATATAACAACAATATTATAAAGAACAAACAACTATGAAAGACCTGATCCAATGGCAAATTACAGTTCCAGAAGGCTGAAAATGAAGCACGCTACTCATCTCCTGACAGAGAAATGATGGATTCAAAATGCAGAATGAGACATATCTTTTTTGCACATGACCAGTGAAGGAATTTGCTTTGCTTAATAAAGCATATTTGTTATGAGGGGGTTTTACTTTTTTGTGTGTTTGTTTGAATGGTAGGGAGAAAGAATAAATACTGGTTAATTAACAAAGAAAAAATTAACATCTATTTTATTCAGTTATATTTACAAGCATTTATTAATTGCCCTATGTGCCAGGCACTTAATGTGCTAGGCACTGAAGTTACAAATAAAAAATTAAAACTTTTTTTGTCCTCAAGTAGCTTATATTCTAACAAGGAAGACAACATGCACATATATAAGTATACACATTAAAGAGACAAAATAATCTTGAGGGGAAAATGCTAGAGACTGAAGGGATACAGGAAAGGTGTCAAGCAGAAGGTGATGCTTAAGCTGAGTGTTTAAGGAGACTAGGGATTTCAAGAGGCGGGAGGGGGACGGGAGTTATGAATGGATTGTCACATGAGCAAATGATAAGAGATGAAATGTTACATTTCAGAAAAGGACTGTTTGCATCATAGAGTGTGTAGAGGGGTAGTAATGTGGAATAAGACTAGAATGGTACATTTGGGCCAGGTTGTGAATACCTCTAAATGTAAAATAAAAGGGATTTTTATTTTATTTTAGAGGTAATAAGGAGCCACTAGAGTTTGTTGGGTCATACGATCAGAACTGTACTTTAGGAAATTCTCTTTGGTAGTTGTGTGGAGGATGGATTGGAGTAGGGAGAAACTTGAGGTAGGGAGACCAAAAAGTAGGATATCACAATAGTTCCAAAAAGAGATGATGAGGGCTTCATCAAAGGTTGTGTCTATATGAGTGAAGAGAAGAAAGATACAAGGTATGTTCAGGAATTCAGTGGATAAAACCCCAGGCCTGGAGTCAGGAAAACTTGAGTTCAAATCCAGCCTCAGGCATTTACTGTGTGACCCTGGACAAGTCACTTAACTTCTGTTTGCTTCAGTTTCTTCATCTGGAAAACAGGGGTAATAACAGCACCTACCTCCAAGGGTTGTTGTAAGGATCAAAAGAAAAATATTTGTAAAAAAAAATGCTTAGCCCAGTGTCTAGCACGTAATAAATGCTATATGAATTTAGTTGTCATCATCATCATCATTATTATTGATATTCAAGCAGAAGAAACACTGTATCATTATCTTCAAACATATACAATGCTATTAGACTTAAATATTATATTAAATTCATTGTATTTTGGGCCATTTTAACAACTCGGGCATGTATTCAACATTACTAGTGGCACGAAGCTTTTACCATTGCATTTCTTTAAAGTATGGCTTCTGTAGTGGAAGAATCAGGGCTGTGCCACTTACTACCTATGTGAACTTGGGCAAATTATGTCACTTCTCTAAATCTTAATTTTATCTTCTGTGAAAGGAGGGGTATTGAACTAGTGGATGTTATAGTTTCTGACAAAACTTTAGCTTTTAAATTGGTATGATGCTAAAAAAATTAGCGTTCACGTAAATGGTTAGATTTGTAGGGTGACATCTAAATGGTACCCCCTTTTTATAAAAGCTTATAGTTGGGGGTTAACAAATGCATTTAATTTGGGGGTATAAAAGGATTAGTAGTTGAGTACTATACAATTTAATACACAGAACTGAAAACATTCTCCTTCTGTGATCCAGTCAATGGATCTTTTTGAGACTTCTTTTTTAAAATTTGATTATGACAACCAATGCTGTCCTTCTTTACTGTGCAGCGTTTTCTTCAACTAAATTCCTTCATAAACATTAATGAATTTCTACAATGTCCTTGTGAGAAAAGTGTTCCTATTTAAGTCATAAATATTTTAAGGTTTGTATTCTTTCTAAAAGTCAAAGAAAGAAAAAAATTAAGCTGAAATAAAATTCAGAAGCTTGCCATTTTGTTTCTCATATTAAAATCAGATATGTAAATTATGGTAACTCTGACAATTAAAGGAAATTTTGTCTTTAACATGGAATAAATCCAGGAGTGTCTCAAGTTACTCTCTATTAAAGTTTCCACATGTAGCAGGGAATAGAATAAATGATAATTACCTTTGGGAAAGCTGAGGTCCAACAATGGGATAATCTAACAGCTGGAGTGTGTGATAAATGAAGTTCTGACTGCAACATTTGACTTAGTTCGATATTTTTATGAATCTATAGTTTCATCAATGTGGAGACTTCATTCACCAATACAGATCTCAATCCAATCATGATTCGTCGTCCTTTTCAATTCTTGCCCACGTCCTTCCATAAATCTTCTATTGACTATCTGCTGAATGTACAAGATGCCTTCTCCTGGGTCTTGTAATATATTATGAAAACCACTTACAACTTTTCACACTCTCTGCTGTTACCTAGTCTCTGACTAAGTGTCTAGATCACCTCCTTTTTTAGTCATGCAAATTCTTGATGTCTTCTAAACCATTTCTTAAATAAACATAATTATTAGAAATATGTTATAGCCTACTTAGACCCACCATGTGTCTTTCATTGTCTTTCTTGTCACATGAAAACCCAATTCTTCAGAGATTATGGGGCTCCACGATTTGTAAACACATAATGTTACTAGAAAAATATTGATTGTAAAAATGATGAACCTGATGGCAGGTACTAGCTATGGATCATTAGAGTACTATCCTACCTCTTAAATGTAACACAGCCTCCTCCTTCAATTTAACTCTGTGCCCAGACCATTTTCAATCAACTATACCTGTTCAGTTCTTCTGTCTATCTGTCTATCTATCTGTCTATATCTGTACATATGTATGTATGTATGTATGTACGTATGTATATATGTATATGTGGGGTTGTGTGGGCATGTACATGTGAATGGACTGATTCATTGAGCTGCCCATAAACTGCACATCAAAATCTGAAACTGTGTATATTCCTCATCCACTTGACTTTCCTACGTGGATTTCTAGATTGATCTATTTCATGAGGACAGGCATCTTTACAAAGTATTTTGTTATGATGCAAAACAGCAAAACAGCACACACACACATACACAAGGTAGGGGGAGAATCTCACTATCAAGGAATCTATCAATATCTCCACAGAACATCTGCCATAACACTAGCAAAGCTGCTTAGCAAGCATATATCACCTCTCTGTTTTATATCCCAGTATTAAAGAAGATGGTTTAACACAGTTACCTCTGTGATTGCATCCTTTAAGACATCTTATGTGATTGTTGATAATATGCATCACTGAAGGCAAGCCTT